>NC_140988.1:148194736-148401241 GCF_052327205.1 Somniosus microcephalus | reverse complement strand
GGGGGGGGAGGGAGGGGGAGGGAGAGAGAGGGGGAGGGAGAGAGAGAAGATGAGGGAGGGAAAGAGTGAAGGGGTGGGAGAGGGAGGGCTCGCTCTCCTTCTTCCTCCAGGCTAATCCCGAACTAAATCACACCAGTCTCTCTCTCTCTCTCTCCCCCCAGTCTCTCTCTCTCTCTCCCCCCCAGTCTCTCTCTCTCCCCCCAGTCTCTCTCTCCCCCAGTCTCTCTCTCCCCCGTCTCTCTCTCTCTCTCTCTCCCTCTCTCTCCCAGTCTCTCTCATCTCCCCCCAGTCTCTCTCTCTCACCCCGTCTCTCTCTTCTCCCCCGTCTCTCTCTTCTCCCCAGTCTCTCTCTCTCTCTCATTCTCTCTCTCTTCCTCCCCGTCTCTCTCATTCTCCCCCCAGTCTCTCTCTCTCTGTCTCTCCCCCAGTCTCTCTCTCTCTCTCTCCCTCTCTCTCCCCCAGTCTCTCTCTCTCTTCCCCCCAGTCTCTCTCTCTCGCTCCCCGTCTCTCTCTCCCCAGTCTCTCTCTCTCTCTCTCTCCCAGTCTCTCTCTCTCTCTCTCCCCCCAGTCTCTCTCGTCTCTCTCTCCCCCCAGTCTCTCTCTCTCTCACTCTCTCTCCACCAGTCTCTCTCTCTCTCTCTCCCCCCCAGTCTCTCTCTCTCTCTCCCCCCCAGTCTCTTCTCTCTCTCTCTCTCCTCCCCCAGTCTCTCTCTCTCTCCCCCCAGTCTCTCTCTCTCTCTCACCTCCCAGTCTCTCTCTCTCTCTCTCTCTCTCACCCCCAGTCTCTCTCCCCCCCAGTCTCTCTCTCTCTCTCCCCCCCAGTCTCTCTCTCTCTCTCTCCCCCCAGTCTCTCTCTCTCTCTCCCCCCCAGTCTCTCTCTCTCTCTCCCCCCAGTCTCTCTCTCTCTCTCTCCCCCGTCTCTCTCTCTCTCTCCCCCCCAGTCTCTCTCTCTCTCCCCATCTCTCTCTCTCCCCCAGTCTCTCTCTCTCTCTCCCCCCCAGTCTCTCTCTCTCTCTCCCCCAGTCTCTCTCTCTCCCCCCCAGTCTCTCTCTCTCTCTCCCCCCCAGTCTCTCTCTCTCCCTTTCCCCCCCCAGTCTCTCTCTCTCTCCCTCTCCCCCAGTCTCTCTCTCTTCTCTCTCTCCCCCCAGTCTCTCTCTCTCCCTCCTCTCTCCCCCCAGTCTCTCTCTCTCCCCCAGTCTCTCTCTCTCCCCCCCAGTCTCTCTCTCTCTCTCTCTCCCCGTCTCTCTCTCTCTCTCTCTCTCTCTCTCCCCGTCTCTCTCTCTCTTTCTCCCCCCAGTCTCTCTCCCCCAGTCTCTCTCTCTCTCCCCCCAGTCTCTCTCTCTCTCTCTCTCCCCCCCAGTCTGTCTCTCTCTCCCCCCCAGTCTCTCTCTCTCTCCCCCCCAGTCATTCTCTCTCTCTCTCCCCCCCAGTCTCTCTCTCTCTCTCTCTCCCCCGTCTCTCTCTCTCTCTCCCCCGTCTCTCTCTCTCTCCCCCAGTCTCTCTCTCTCCCCCAGTCTCTCTCTCTCCCCCAGTCTCTCTCTCTCTCCCCCCAGTCTCTCTCTCTCGCTCCCCCCAGTCTCTCTCTCTCTCTCCCCCCACTCTCTCTCTCTCTCTCCCCCCAGTCTCTCTCTCTCTCTCTCTCCCCCCAGGTCTCTCTCTCTCTCTCCCCCCAGTCTCTCTCTCTCTCTCCCCCCCAGTCTCTCTCTCTCTCTCTCTCCCCCCAGTCTCTCTCTCTCTCTCTCTCTCCCCCGTCTCTCTCTCTCTCTCTCCCCCCAGTCTCTCTCTCTCTCTCTCTACCCCCAGTCTCTCTCTATCCCCCCAGTCTCTCTCTCTCTCCCCCCCCCCAGTCTCTCTCTCTCTGTCTCCATCTCTCTCTCTCCCCCCCCAGTCTCTCTCTCTCTCTCTCTCCCCCGTCTTTCTCTCTCTCTCCCCCCCCAGTCTTTCTCTCTCTCTCCCCCCCGTCTCTCTCTCCCCCCCTGTCTCTCTCTCTCATCCAATTCCAATTCAAATGCTTTATTGGCATGAAAGTTTACAGAGAACCATATTGCCAAAGCTTACATAGCAAAAAGGTACAGTTTTCCAACATTCTGTAGGTGTCAATCGATTTGACATTTGTTGGGTACATACAATATTACTATTAAACAATATTAATTTTAAACAGTCTTTCTACTTCATTTGGTACGTTCAATATTAATTTTAAACAGTCTTACTTTTAAACAGTCCTCAGGTTGTGACATGTTGTTACATATTTGGCCCCAAGGTATGGTCTGTCTCCTTCTCCCAGGACTAATCTCAATTTTGACAGGTCATCCAATTCCTTGAAATCTGGGTTGTTTGGCTTAGCTTGTTGAATAATATGTTTCTTGATGTGTTGAATTTTTCGCATTTTAGGAGGAAATGCATTTCTGTTTCAACCTCGCCGGCCAGACATTGATCGCCCCCCTCTACCCCCAGTCTCTCTCTCTCTCTCTACCCCCAGTCTCTCTCTCTCTCTTCCCAGTCTCTCTCTCTCTCTCTCCCCAGTCTCTCTCTCCCCCCCAGTCTCTCTCTCTCCCCCCAGTCTCTCTCTCTCTCCCCCCCAGTCTCTCTCTCTCTCCCCCCCGTCTCTCTCTCTCTCTCCCCCCGTCTCTCTCTCTCTCTCCCCCCTGTCTCTCTCTCTCTCTACCCCAGTCTCTCTCTCTCTCTTCCCAGTCTCTCTCTCTCTCTCTCCCCAGTCTCTCTCTCCCCCCAGTCTCTCTCTCTCCCCCAGTCTCTCTCTCTCCCCCCCCAGTCTCTCTCTCTCTCCCCCCCCCCGTCTCTCTCTCTCTCTCCCCCCGTCTCTCTCTCTCTCTCCCCCCCGTCTCTCTCTCTCTCTCCCCCCCGTCTCTCTCTCTCTCTCCCCCCCATCTCTCTCTCTCTCTCCCCCCGTCTCTCTCTCTCTCTCCCCCCCAGTCTCTCTCTCTCTCCCCCAGTCTCTCTCTCTCTCCCCCCCAGTCTCTCTCTCTCTCCCCCCCAGTCTCTCTCTCTCTCTCCCCCCAGTCTCTCTCTCTCTCCCCCCCAGTCTCTCTCTCTCTCTCCCCAGTCTCTCTCTCTCTCCCCCCCAGTCTCTCTCTCTCTCTCTCCCCAGTCTCTCTCTCTCTCTCCCCCAGTCTCTCTCTCTCTTTCCCCAAGTTTCTCTCTCTCTCTCCCCCCAGTCTCTCTCTCTCTCTCCCCCCAGTCTCTCTCTCTCTCCCCCCAGTCTCTCTCTCTCTCCCCCCGAGTCTCTCTCTCTCCCCCCAGTCTTTCTCTCTCTCCCCCCAGTCTCTCTCTCTCTCCCCCCAGTCTCTCTCTCTCTCTCTCCCCAGTCTCTCTCTCTCTCTCCCCAGTCTCTCTCTCTCTTTCCCCAAGTTTCTCTCTCTCTCCCCCCAGTCTCTCTCTCTCTCCCCCCCAGTCTCTCTCTCTCCCTCCCCGTCTCTCACTTCTCCTCCCAGTCTCTCTCTCTCTCTCTCTCTCTCTTCCTCCCCGTCTCTCTCTTTCTCTTCCTCCCCGTCTCTCTCTTCTCCCCCCAGTCTCTCTCTCTCTCCCCCCAGTCTCTCTCTCTCTCTCCCCCCCAGCCTCTCTCTCTCTCTCCCCCCAGTCTCTCTCTCTCTCTCCCCCAGTCTATCTCTCTCTCTCCCCCAGTCTCTCTCTCTCTCTCCCCAGTCTCTCTCTCTCTCCCCCCCCAGTCTCTCTCTCTCTCTCCCCCCCAGTCTCTCTCTCTCTCTCTCCCCAGTCTCTCTCTCTCTCTCCCCAGTCTCTCTCTCTCTTTCCCAAGTTTCTCTCTCTTTCCCCAAGTTTCTCTCTCTCTCCCCAGTCTCTCTCTCTCTCCCCCCAGTCTCTCTCTCTCCCCCCAGTCTCTCTCTCTCCCCCCAGTCTTTCTCTCTCTCCCCCCCAGTCTCTCTCTCTCTCCCCCCCAGTCTCTCTCTCTCTCTCCCCCAGTCTCTCTCTCTCTCCCCCCCAGTCTCTCTCTCTCTCTCTCCCCAGTCTCTCTCTCTCTCTCTCCCCAGTCTCTCTCTCTCTTTCCCCAAGTTTCTCTCTCTCTCCCCCCAGTCTCTCTCTCTCTCCCCCAGTCTCTCTCTCTCTCCCCCCAGTCTCTCTCTCTCTCCCCCCAGTCTCTCTCTCTCCCCCCCAGTCTTTCTCTCTCTCCCCCCCAGTCTCTCTCTCTCTCCCCCCCCAGTCTCTCTCTCTCTCTCCCCCTCTCCCCGTCTCTCTCTCTCTCTCCCCAGTCTCTCTCTCTCTTTCCCCAAGTTTCTCTCTCTCTCTCCCCCCAGTCTCTCTCTCTCTCCCCCCCAGTCTCTCTCTCTCCCTCCCCGCCTCTCACTTCTCCTCCCAGTCTCTCTCTCTCTCTCTCTCTCTCTTCCTCCCCGTCTCTCTCTTTCTCTTCATCCCCGTCTCTCTCTTCTCCCCCAGTCTCTCTCTCTCTCTCTCCCCCAGTCTCTCTCTCTCTCTCCCCCCAGCCTCTCTCTCTCTCTCCCCCCAGTCTCTCTCTCTCTCTCCCCCCAGTCTATCTCTCTCTCTCCCCCCCCAGTCTCTCTCTCTCTCTCCCCCCCAGTCTCTCTCTCTCTCTCCCCCCCCAGTCTCTCTCTCTCTCTCCCCCCCAGTCTCTCTCTCTCTCCCCCCAGTCTCTCTCTCTCTCTCTCCCCAGTCTCTCTCTCTCTCTCCCCAGTCTCTCTCTCTCTTTCCCAAGTTTCTCTCTCTCTCCCCCCAGTCTCTCTCTCTCTCCCCCCCAGTCTCTCTCTCTCCCTCCCCGTCTCTCACTTCTCCTCCCAGTCTCTCTCTCTCTCTCTCTCTCTCTTCCTCCCGTCTCTCTCTTTCTCTTCCCTCCCCGTCTCTCTCTTCTCCCCCCAGTCTCTCTCTCTCTCCCCCAGTCTCTCTCTCTCTCTCCCCCCAGCCTCTCTCTCTCTCTCCCCCCAGTCTCTCTCTCTCTCTCCCCCCAGTCTATCTCTCTCTCTCCCCCCAGTCTCTCTCTCTCTTCTCCCCAGTCTCTCTCTCTGCTCCCCCCCCAGTCTCTCTCTCTCTCCCCCCCCCAGTCTCTCTCTCTCTCTCTCCCCAGTCTCTCTCTCTCTCTCCCAGTCTCTCTCTCTCTTTCCCCAAGTTTCTCTCTCTTTCCCCAAGTTTCTCTCTCTCTCCCCCAGTCTCTCTCTCTCTCCCCCCCAGTCTCTCTCTCTCCCCCCAGTCTCTCTCTCTCCCCCCAGTCTTTCTCTCTCTCCCCCCCAGTCTCTCTCTCTCTCCCCCCCAGTCTCTCTCTCTCTCTCCCCAGTCTCTCTCTCTCTCCCCCCCCAGTCTCTCTCTCTCTCTCTCCCCAGTCTCTCTCTCTCTCTCTCCCCAGTCTCTCTCTCTCTTTCCCCAAGTTTCTCTCTCTCTCCCCCAGTCTCTCTCTCTCTCCCCCAGTCTCTCTCTCTCTCCCCCCAGTCTCTCTCTCTCTCTCCCCCAGTCTCTCTCTCTCCCCCCCAGTCTTTCTCTCTCTCCCCCCCAGTCTCTCTCTCTCTCTCCCCCCCCAGTCTCTCTCTCTCTCTCCCCCTCTCCCCGTCTCTCTCTCTCTCTCCCCAGTCTCTCTCTCTCTTTCCCCCAAGTTTCTCTCTCTCTCCTCCCCAGTCTCTCTCTCTCTCCCCCCCAGTCTCTCTCTCTCCCTCCCCGCCTCTCACTTCTCCTCCAGTCTCTCTCTCTCTCTCTCTCTCTCTTCCTCCCCGTCTCTCTCTTTCTCTTCATCCCCGTCTCTCTCTTCTCCCCCAGTCTCTCTCTCTCTCTCCCACCCAGTCTCTCTCTCTCTCTCCCCCCAGCCTCTCTCTCTCTCTCCCCCAGTCTCTCTCTCTCTCTCCCCCAGTCTATCTCTCTCTCTCTCCCCCCAGTCTCTCTCTCTCTCTCCCCCCCAGTCTCTCTCTCTCTCTCCCCCCCAGTCTCTCTCCCTCTCCCCCCCAGTCTCTCTCTCTCTCTCCCCCCCAGTCTCTCTCTCTCTCTCCCCCCCAGTCTCTCTCTCTCTCCCCCCCAGTCTCTCTCTCTCTGCCCCCCCAGTCTCTCTCTCCCCCCAGTCTCTCTCTCTCTCCCCCCAGTCTCTCTCTCTCTCCCCCAGTCTCTCTCTCCCCCCCAGTCTCTCTCTCTCTCCCCCCCAGTTTCTCTCTCTCTCCCCCCCAGTCTCTCTCTCTCTCTCTCTCTCTCTCTCTCTCCCCCCCCAGTCTCTCTCTCCCTCTCACCCCAGTCTCTCTCTCTCTCCCTCTCACCCCAGTCTCTCTCTCTCTCCCCCAGTCTCTCTCTCTCTCTCTCCCCCCCCGTCTCTCTCTCTCTCTCTCTCCCCCTCCGTCTCTCTCTCTCTCTCTCTCCCCCCGTCTCTCTCTCTCTCACTCCCCCAGTCTCTCTCTTCTCCCCCCAGTCTCTCTCTTCTCCCCCCAGTCTCTCTCCTTCCCCCTCCCTCTCTCCCCCCAGTCTCTCTCTCTCTCCTTCCCCTCCCTCTCCTTCCCCCTCCCTCTCCCTTCCCCCCTCCCCTTATCCCTCTCTCTCCTTCTTTCCCCCCTCTCTCTCTCCTTCCCCTTTCTCTCTCTCCTTCCCCCTTTCTCTCTCTCTTCCTCCCCTTTCTCCATCTCTCCTTCCCCCCTCTCTCCATCCCCCTCTCTCTTTCCCTCTCTCGTCTTTCCTTCCCACACAGACAATCCCAACAGTTTCATAAACAGTTTTATAAACATTGCACAGGTTTTCTTCATTTCCCTCGGCACCCGCCGCGCACTTCCAGCTAGTTGCTTATAAATCCTAAAATGACTCTGATTATATCTGTTTGTACTGTAAATAACAGACTTCCTTATCTAGCAGAAGATATACAGCACTATTTTGACACAGGACTCTTATAACCAAGGGGAGATATTTAAACCCTGCTTCAAGCATCTCTTAATTGCATACATACTTAGGGCTCAAAAAAGCAAATTTGCAAAATTGTTGCTGGATTTAATTTATTTTGTTCTGACACTTCTTTATTGGTTTAATTGGTGATTTTCTACTTGGGTGGTGATGCATAACACCTATAATTAATTCAGTGTAAAATTCAACTCAGCTGACCACCAATTACTGCAGACATGTCAGTTCCACACTTGGGATATTTAACCACAATATAGACTGACCTGATTACTTTGAAGTAATTAGTCATAGATTATAACTCAGTAAATTAGCAGTGATTAGATCGCAGTTGGTAATCCTTCAGTGTGGGTATCATTGCATATCAATGACACAGCAGGTCCCGGTAATCAGCAAAAGAGAGAAAAAAGAAAGACTTGTATAACACCTTTCATGACCTCAAGGCACTTTATAGCCAATGATGTACTTTGGAAGTACTGTTGTAAGTAGGAAAGAGAGAACCTAGAAGGTGCTGAGTCTTGCTGGGGTACAGTTTCACTGATATCCGACAGCCCTCTGGTATCTTCCCCATTTGACCATTCCTCAGTGACATGTAGAATATTCTTGGGGGTTCCCTCATTTCCCACCGTAACATCAGCGGAAACTCCAGAGAAATGGCATAAATGTTTCTCTGGGGTTTCCACCGATCTTCTGCCAAAGTTACAGCAGGAGATCAGAATAACCCCTGTGGAAATTCCAGGCATGAATGTTACAAGGCTTTTCAACCATAGGGACCATCACATCCTGATCCTGTGTTGATTCGCCTTCTACATGCTCACTTTTCAGGAAATCATTGGGTAACAATCAGAAGCAGAAATCCTGGATCAATTACAATGACAGGCGGAAGAGGGTCGAGTGTTGGTTAAAATATCAGGACCAGGAAACCCGACTCCAACCCGACCCCGTACCCGCCCCTTTTAATTTTAAGGCGCAGGTTTCAGACCATGGACGAGGCTCCCACAAAAGGCAGGTAGAGGACTAATTACCATACCAAAGTCGCAGCCTGACGACATCATCGGCGCTGCAACTTAAATTCTAACTGAAAGTGAGGAGGAGGCCGGACCTGCAGGATTCCCAGCAGCTGAACTGAGGTGGGGGTAAGTGGCTTTTTCAGCACTCCTTGTGGGCCAGGTGGAGCAGGGATGCTCCCCCCAGGCCCCTTAAGGAAACCTTTGGCCTCCTCCAGCCCTGAACTCCAGCCTTCCCCCCCACATCCCTGCCACCTCCTGATATCTGGCCTCCTCCAGCCCACCTGATTTCCAACCTCCCCACCCTCCCGATTGCCGACCGGAGTTTCCTTTCCAGTTGCAGAGACAATTTCCTAGCGTCCCCGGCTGCTGTCCTCTGCTGCTAGTTTTCACTCCCGCCCGCCGGCCTAGTTGTCCTTTGGGCTGGCTGCCGGGCGGGAGGCGGGGTTACAATATGTTAATGAGGTCCTGCCAAGATTGGCAGGGCCTCCACGTCCCTGGCGTTGCCGGGCTCTTCGGCTAATTTCGACTGCCTCGCACCCTCCCTGCCTCCCCATTAATACTGGGTCCAGATGTTTCAGTCTCACAGTCTTTGGGATGAGATATTAACCCGAGTCCTTGTCTGCCTGCCCCAGGTGGACATATTATTTGAAGAAAAGCAGGAAGTTCTCTGGGTGTCAACAGTCATCATTTGTTCCTCAACCAACACCACCAATAAACAGATTTTCTGGTCATTTCGTCTCTTGCTATTTGTGGGAACTTGTTGTGTGCAACTTTGCTAACATGGTTGCTACCAAAATAACAGTGACTATACTCCAAAATTAATTGGTTGTAAAGTACTTTGAGACATCCATAGTGTGATGAAATATATTCCATTCATCACTGCCTGTTTTCTGTGTCTTGTAACTGCCTGCTTTCTGTGTCTTTTCCCTTCCCCCCAGTCCTCATGTATTATGTATTGGAATGTGCTGGAACTGGTTGTGTGCAGGGCTCCGCCCATACCTGGCTCCTTTGTAATCTAAGTTCAGTCGGGCATCAGCCTCCTGAAGGAAGACATCTCTCTATTTTACGTGTTATGTTCTGAGTTAATAAAAGCCTTACTTTTGTTCTGCTAACTTCGAGTCTCGGAATAATTGAGGCACATCAATTTTATTAACTCAATTTTCAACACTATGGATCAACTCCTGAAACCCGAACGTTTGGATTTGGATCAACATGCTCCGGACGCATCAGCACGCTTCGGACACTGGTTTGACTGTATGGAATTCTTCCTGGACAATCCCGCAGCCGTCAAAGACACTACGGACACTGCGAAGATGAGACTCGGAATGCTACGGAATTGGGTAAGCCACCGGGTTTACCCCCTCATCCAAGACGCCGATACGTACCTGGCCGCCTGCAACACCTTAAAGGCGCATTACCAGCAGCCTACGAATGAGGTGTATGCTAGGCATCGACTCGCTACTCGCGCACAGCGACCTGGGGAATCGGTGGAGGAGTTCCTAAGCATCCTGAAAAAGCTTGGCAAGGACTGTAAGTGCCGAGATGTAAAAGCCGCAGTGTACACCGACGAGCTTGTTCGCGATGCCTTTATCACAGGCCTCAGCTCCACTCACATCCGGCAAAGACTGCTGGAAAAAACGGAGTTGGACCTGAAACAGGCTGCGGACACCGCGCGGTCCCTGGAGATGGCCCAGAGAAACTCGGACGCCTACTCTTCAGCCCGCGCCGCCCACGTCGCCACGTGTGCGCCGAGGGCGCCGCCATCTTGGAAGGCATCTTCCCCGCCCGGCAGCCCGACACCGGCGGGGCCCAGCTCTCCCCCCAGAAGCCCTACGACAGCCGCGACGCGTCAAGGACCCAACTGCTACTTCTGCGGGCAGCCAAAGCACACCAAAAACCTGTGCCCGGCGAAAGGCACCACCTGCTTTAAGTGCGGTAAGAAGGGGCACTTCGGGAAGGTGTGCAGAGGGAACCCCGCCGGAAAACCAACCGCCGGAAAACCCGCCACCGCCGCGTGTGCGCCGTGGGAGCGGCCATCTTGGACGCCATCTTGCCCGACCTCGTGGGGTCCGCCATCTTATGAGCAGACAGCGTGGACGCCATCTTGTCTCGATCAGGGCCCTACAGTGGCATCGGTCACAGTGGACCAGACCAGGCCGCATCCGCTATCCAAATCAATGGTGGACATCGAGGTAAACGGGTGCCGGGTTAAATGCTTAATTGACAGTGGAAGCACGGAGAGTTTTATCCACCCTGAACTGGCACAACAACTCTCCCTAAAGGTGGTCCCTGCTCAGGGTACCATCTCTATGGCCGATAAAACCCAGACATCGACCATTCTGGGTTACTGCACGGTACAATTGTGCGTTAACGGAACTGTGTATGATAATTTTAAAGTATTAATCATGAAGAATCTATGTGCGAGCGTGATCTTGGGTTTGGATTTCCAGTGCAACCACCAAAGCATCACGCTCAAGTACGGTGGGTCCCAGCCGCCCCTCACAGTGTGCGGTCTGGCTACCCTGAAGGTAAAGCCGCCTTCGCTATTCGCGAACCTTACCACTAACTGCCGGCCAATAGCGACCAAAAGCAGGAGGTACAGCTGGGAGGACAGGCGGTTTATCGCGACCGAGGTAGACAGGCTCCTGAAAGAGTGCATTATTGAACACAGCAACAGCCCGTGGCGCGCCCAAGTGGTAGTGGTAAGGGGTAGCGAGAAGAAACGGATGGTGATCGACTATAGTCAAACGATCAACAGGTACACCCTACTAGACGCCTACCCACTACCCCGCATATCAGAAATGGTGAACCAAATCGCCCAATACCGGGTGTTCTCCACCATCGACCTCAAGTCAGCGTACCACCAGCTCCCTATCAGACCAGAGGACCGCCCGTACACCGCCTTCGAGGCGAACGGACGCCTCTACCAATTCCTCAGAGTCCCCTTTGGGATGACGAACGGGATCTCGGTCTTTCAGAGGGAGATGGATCGCATGGTCGATGACCACCACTTGCAGGCAACCTTCCCCTACCTCGACAACGTCACCATCTGCGGCCACAACCAGCAGGATCACGACTCGAACCTTGAGAGGTTCCTGGAAACCGCACAAAAACTCAACCTCACCTATAACGAGGACAAGTGCGTTTTCAACACCACGCGCCTCTGCATACTGGGCAGCGTGGTGGAGAATGGGGAAATCGGACCAGACCCCGACCGATTGCGCCCCCTACGGGAGCTGCCCCTGCCCAACACTCCCAAAGCCCTGAAAAGGTGCCTGGGGTTATTTTCTTATTATTCCCAATGGGTCCCCAACTACTCCGACAAAGCCCGCCCCCTCTTGAAAGCATCCTCTTTTCCGCTCTCTGCTGAGGCCCACGCCGCCTTCAAAAGCATTAAGCAGGATATTGAGCGGGCCACGCTACAGGCAGTGGACGAGAACACTCCATTTCAAGTGGAAAGTGATGCGTCCGACTTCGCCTTGGCGGCCACCCTCAACCAGGCGGGGCGGCCCGTAGCTTTCTTCTCGAGGACCCTCCAAGGCCCCGAGATCAGACACTCCTCCGTGGAAAAGGAGGCCCAAGCCATCGTGGAGGCAGTGCGCCACTGGCGCCACTACCTAGCCGGCAAACGCTTCACCCTACTTACCGACCAGCGGTCGGTAGCGTTTATGTTCAACAATAAACAGAGGGGGAAGATTAAAAATGATAAGATTCTTAGGTGGCGGATCGAGCTCTCCACTTTCGAGTACGACATCATTTACCGGCCAGGGGCCCTTAACGAATCCCCTGACGCCCTCTCACGAGGGATGTGTGCCAGCGCCACCGAGGATCGGCTACAGACCCTCCACAACGACCTCTGCCACCCAGGAGTCACGCGGCTGTTCCACTTCATAAAGTCCCGTAACTTACCCTACTCGATTGAGGAAGTTTGGTCTCTGACCAGGAACTGCCGCACTTGCGCTGAGTGCAAGCCTCGGTTCTACCGCCCAGATAGAGCCCACTTAATCAAAGCTACACGGCCCTTCGAGCGGCTCAGCTTAGAGTTCAAGGGCCCCCTCCCGTCCGTCGACCGCAATGTTTACTTCCTGAACATTGTGGACGAATACTCCCGTTTCCCATTCGCCTTCCCCTGCCCAGACATGACCAGCGCCACGGTCATTAAATGCCTCAACAGCCTGTTCTGCCTGTTCGGTATGCCGAGCTATATCCACACGGATAGGGGGGCGTCCTTCATGAGTGAAGAGCTACGCCAGTACATGCTGTCCAAGGGGATTGCCACGAGCCGTACCACCAGCTACAACCCCCGGGGTAACGGCCAGGTGGAGCGAGAGAACGGGACAGTGTGGAAAGCAGTCACTCTAGCTCTAAGGACCAAGGGCCTCCCTATCTCCCGCTGGCAGGAAGTCCTCTCGGATGTGCTCCATTCGATACGGTCGCTATTGTGTACGGCCACTAATGCCACGCCTCATGAACGAATGTTTGTCTTTCCTCGGAAATCCACCTCAGGCGTATCCATGCCGTCATGGCTCTCCACCCCAGGTCCGGTACTCGTGCGAAGGCATGTGAGGGGCCACAAGACGGACCCTCTCGCGGAGCCAGTACACCTACTCCACGCCAACCCCCAATACGCATATGTCCGGCATGCCGACGGAAGGGAGGACACCGTGTCCATAAAAGACGTCGCCCCAGCCGGCATCGACAACAACCACGGCAATAGCAGCGACGACGATCACAGCAACCCTTACCCACCCACTATTCTTTCATCACCCCCGGAAGAACATCGACCAACGGCACCCCCACCAACTACCCCTTCAACAACCCTGGCGGCACCCCCGGCAGAGACCCAGGAGGCTACCGGGGACACCCAGCCGACACCCACGGCACCACAACAGCCACGTCGGTCGCAGAGGACTATCAAACCCCCGAACAGACTAAATCTATAGAAGGGGTGAATGTGATGAAATATATTCCATTCATCACTGCCTGTTTTCTGTGTCTTGTAACTGCCTGCTTTCTGTGTCTTTTCCCTTCCCCCAGTCTTCATGTATTATGTATTGGAATGTGCTGGAACTGGTTGTGTGCAGGGCTCCGCCCATACCTGGCTCCTTTGTAATCTAAGTTCATTCGGGCATCAGCCTCCTGAAGGAAGACATCTCTCTATTTTACGTGTTATGTTCTGAGTTAATAAAAGCCTTACTTTTGTTCTGCTAACTTCGAGTCTCGGAATAATTGAGGCACATCACATAGGATATAAGACACTAAATAAATGCAAGTTAATTCTTTATTTCTTATAGTAAATGCACCTTGCGTTCCACTAGCCACGATTTCAAATCGGTTCTTTATTAAAGTGTTGGTGAGGGTAAGGGAACATGTGACTGTAAGACTTGATGGTTACTGTAGCCACTGGTAAACTCTTCCATATTTAGGTGGACAGGGTGGGACAGAGCACAGACACTTCACACATCTCCCTGCATAAAATGAAAGCATCAGTGAATGGAGAAAAGGGGAGATTATTCTTGTGCATACAATATATTCTGAGTGACCAGAGACTGCGCAAAACATACTGGCTTGAAATTGAGATCAGTAGTGCCCATTGTTTGGGGCCAAAAATGCCGTCTGATGCGCGCAATCTTCAGCTGTGAATCGCATCGGACGCCATATTGGTGAAAGCGTTAGTGCATGCACAGCTAATGTTCACCGGAAGTATGCAGAGCAGGCAGATCATGACATCAATCAGTGTCCAATGCTGATTTGATGCCAGTGCTGCCATTTTGGAGCTCAACACGCCAGCCAATGCCCTCTCTTAACCTCGCACGGCTGAACACACGTTAAGCAATGACTATCTCCAACAAGTGAGAGTCTGACCACCACCCCTTGACATTCAACTGCATTGCCATCTAGCCAAGCTGTTCCAGTACAGCTACAACACTGGCATCTATCCGACAATATGGAAAACTGCCCAGGTATGTCCTATCCACAAAAAGCAGGACAAATCCAACCCGGCCAATTACCGTCCCATCAGTCTACTCTCAATCATCAGCAAAGTGATGGAAGGAGTCATCAACAGTGCTATCAAGCAGCACTTATTCACCATTAACCTGCTCACTGTTGCCCAGTTTGGGTTCCGCCAAGACCACTTGGCTCCTGACCTCATTTCAGCCTTGGTCCAAACATGGACAAAGGAGCTGAATTCCAGAGGTGAGGTGAGAGTGACTACCCTTGACATCAAGGCAGCATTTGACCGAGTGTGGCATCAAGGAGCCCTAGTAAAACTGAGCTCAATGGGAATCAGTGGGAAAGCGCTCCACTGGCTGGAGTCATACCCAGAGACGTAAAAAAACTACTAGGTACTTGGTCTAAGCGATAAAGCTTTAATCAACTGTTTTACAACATGGAGGTCTAGTTGTGTCCTTCACTAGTTCCTATTAAGAATGTCCTGCGCAAGCTGGGCCTGTGCCCGAGTATTTATACTCTCCCTGGACAGCGCCACCCGCAGGCCGCTCAGTATTATTTCATAAATCTTTCTTTCATGAATGACTGATTCATGTCACCTAGCACAAAGGAAGATGGTTGTGGTGATTGAAGGTCAATCATCACAGCCCCAGGACATCGCTGCAGGAGTTCCTCAGGGCAGTGTCCTAGGCCCAACCATCTTCAGCTGCTTCATCAATGACCTTCCCTCTAGCGTAAGGTCAGAAATGGGGATGTTCGCTGATGATTGCAGAGTGTTCAGCGCCATTCACAACTCCTCAGATAATGAAGCAGTCCATGCCCGCATGCAACAAGACCTGGACAACATTCAGGCTTGGGCTGATAAGTGGCAGGTAACATTCGCGCCACAGAAGTGCCAGGCAATGACTATCTCCAACAAGTGAGAGTCAAACCACCACCCCTTGACATTCAACGGCATTACCATCGCCAAATGACCCACCATCAACATCCTGGGGGTCACCACTGACCTGAAACTTAACTGGACCAGCCACATAAATACTGTGGCAACAAGAGCAGGTCAGAGGCTATGTATTCTGTGGCGAGTGTCTCACCACCTGACTCCCCAAAGCCTTTCCACCATCTACAAGACACAAGTAAGGAGTGTGATGGAATATTCTCCACTTGGCTGGATGAGTGCAGCTGCAACAACACTTAAGAAGCTCGACACCATCCAGGACAAAGCAGCCCATTTGATTGGCACCCCATCCACCGTCTTAAACATTCACTCCCTCCACCACCGGTGCAATGTGGCTGCAGTGTGTACCATCTACAAGATGCACTGCAGCAACTCGCCAAGACTTCTTTGGCAGCATCTCCCAAACCTGCGACCTCTTCTACCTAGAAGGACAAGGGCAGCAGGTGCATGGGAACACCACCACCTCCAAGTTCCCCTCCAAGTTACACACCATCCTGACTTGGAAGTATATCGCCAATCCTTCATCACCACTGGGTCAAAATCCTGGAACTCCCTACCTAACTGCACTGTGGGAGTACCTTCACCACATGGACTGCAGCGGTTCAAGAAGGTGGCTCACCACCACCTTCTCAAGGGCAACTAGAGTTGGGCAATAAATGGTGGCCTTGCCAGCGACGCCCAGATCCCATAAGCGAATAAATAAAAAATCCCCCACCATCAACATCTTGGGGGTCACCACTGACCTGAAACTTAACTGGACCAGCCACATAAATACTGTGGCAACAAGAGCAGGTCAGAGGCTATGTATTCCGTGGCGAGTGTCTCACCACCTGACTCCCCAAAGCCATTCCACCATTTACAAGGCACAAGTCAGAAGTGTGATGGAATACTCTCCACTTGCCTGGATGAGTGCAGCTTCAACACTCAAGAAGCTCGACACCTTCCAGGACAAAGCAGCCCGCATGATTGGCACCCCATCCACCACCTTAAACATTCACTCCCTCCACCACCGGCGTACTGTGGCTGCAGTGTGTACCATCTACAAGATGCACTGCAGCAACTCGACAAAGCTTCTTCGGCAGCATCTCCCAAACCCGCGACCTCTACCACCTACAAGGACAAAGGCAACAGGTGCATGGGAACTCCATCACCTCCAAGTTCCCCTCCATATTACACATCATCTTGGCTTGGAAATATATCGTTGTTCCATCATCGTCACTGGGTCAATATCCTGGAACTCCCTCCCTAACAGTACTGTGGGAGAACCTTCACCAAATGGACTGCAGCGGTTCAAGAAGGCGGCTCACCACCACCTTCTCAAGGGCAATTAGGGATGGGCAATAAATGCTGGCTTTGCCAGCGACACCCACATCCCATGAATGAATAAAAAAGCAGAAGGAAGGACCCCCCCACCAGTGCTATTTAAAGGGATCATCAACTATTTGCAGGTTAGTTGCTGGTTGAGTTCTTCTGGCAGTTGGTATGATTCTACAAGTGTTTGTTGCTTTCCATAGTTGTTTCAAGTTGCAAAAGTCTACAGGGAGTGGTGTGGCAGGTACTGACGGACTTTTTTCTGACTTCTTAGCTTCTGCACAAACCAGTTATTGTCAGACATTGGTGGATTAGTAGGCGTTCCCCTTGGAATGCAGCATGACTGGGAGAATCAGCAGAGGCCTCACAGAGCAGGACAAGCTCCTAGAAGAGGGAGGAGGAGGGAGAGAAGGACTCTTAGCAGGAGGCCATATCTATCCAGGGTGTTCAGGGAGCAATTCTCTTACCTGAACCTCAGCAATGAACAATGTGTGAGACATCTGCGCTTCACCAAGGATGTCCTCACTGAAATCTGCCACCTGCTGCAGCCACAACTGCAACCTCAGAACAGGACAAGAGCTGCATTGCCAGTGGCTGTGAAGGTGACCGTGGCGATGAACCTTTATGCGTCTGGCTCCTTCCAAGCAGAGCTGGAAATATTTACAACATCTTGCAGTTTGCTGTGCACTGTTGCATAACAGAGGTCACTGAGGCTGTTTATTCAAAGAGAGCTAACTACATTCCATTCTCTCTTGCAAGTGATCAGCAGGCAGAGAGAGCACACGGCTTTGCTAGGATTACAGGCCCATGGTGCAGGGTGCCATTGAGTGCACATACAACATTTTGCAGGCGCCGCATGTCAACTCTGCCATGTACTGAAATCGAAAGCGATTCCACTTCCTCAATTTCCAGCTGGTGTGTGACCATAGACAGCGCATCAAGCAGGTCAATGCCTAATGTCCTGGCAGCAGTCATGATACCTTCATTCTGTGGCAGTCCACTGTGCCAGCTGTATTTCAGCCACCACAACAAACCAAACGGTGGCTACTGGGTGACAAGGGCTATTTGCTGATGACATGGCTCATGACCCCGGTGCGCAACCCACGCACACGTGCGCAACATGCATACAATGAGAGCCATTCTGCCACATGAAATGTAATCGAGCAGACCATTGGCATGCTGAAACAATGCTTCTGCTGTCTGGACTGCTCTGGAGGAGCCCTGCAGTACTCGGCAGAGTGGGTGTCAAGATTAGTAGTGGTCCGCTGCATGCTGCACAACCTCGCCATCATGAGGGGACAGCCCTTGCCACCAGCTACACAGCGAGCAGCCGAGGAGCATGAGGAGGAAGAGGAAGAGAGGAGGCAACCTAGACAGCCCCTTTCTGCCTGGGCTGTCCGTGAAGAACTCATTTCGAGTGCGATGTCAGTAACCGCAACCCCAATTCCCCATCCACCAACAGCCCCACACCTTAGCTTCCCTCTGTCACTGACCATCACAACATCCGCTAGGCCACAATGTAAACATAAAAGCCACCACTAAATAAACATTCCAAACCAAATTGATAAATGAAATCATGCCATTTTACATACAAATGTAAATTAATCACCCTTGGGCATTCCCTTAGTGCCTGTCTTCCGTGTGCTTTTGCCTGTCCTAGTGCTCCTATGCAGTGCTACCCCAGTGGCTGCAGCATGGCTGGTGGAAGGTCACTGACTTTCAGTAGAGAAGATTGCAGATGGCCTTGGAGGATAACCTCGAGCAGGTCTGGGCCTAGACTGCATCATCTCCGCATGGGCGGCGGCTGGCTGGCTGACAGGCAACAGCAAGGGCACTGGCAGAGTGACAGGGGTTGGGAGCATGAATGCTGCCATCCTGAGAGGACAGCAGGTTTATGCTCCATGGAGCTGCTGCCACTCCCATGGGGCGGTGCCTCAGCAATCCTAGTAATTGGTTGGAGGACAGATTGCTGGACTGCTGTGACAACCTGCCAGCCCCTTTGCACACTGTAATCCACAACCATGATGGCAGCAAGCTGACCTTGCAAAACAGCAATCTGAGCTTCCAATGCAGCACTCAGACGTTGAGTGTTGCTGCTGCTTGTGAAGCAATGGAAGCTGTGACATCAGCCATCAGATGCTGCATCATGGTTGGGTCCACTAGTGTGCTAATGGAGTTGGCCAGCACTTCCATGCTGGAAAGGATGGACTCCAGGCTCTGTGCAAAACTTTGTGCCAAGTTGGTGCTGGACTCCTCCATGCTCCTTGACATTGAACATGGGCTTTCTGGCAGGCCTCCCAATGCACCAAGCATTTTGTTGTGCATATCCATCAGCCTTCTTCTGTTGGCTGAAGTCTTCAACTGTGTCCTCTGTAGCGGAACCCCTGTGTGACCTCGCCCTCCTGCGAGCTGGCATCTGCACTATCCTTTCCTCCTGCCCAAGCTGCAGACTACTCATGCCCAGTGTCTCACCACGTGCATAACCTGCCTCTAATCTATCCTCTAAGATTCACACAGTGTCAGTATCTAAGCTGGTGGCAGTGAATGTGAAATCAAGTGAGGATGCTATATGTCTTCATCATCACTCTTGCTGTTTCTCCACTGCCTGAGCAGGTTGCACCTCTTGGGTATCTGAAAGGGAAAAGGCAAAATGAGAAAGTTGTGCTGAGGGGAGGGGGGAAGGTAAATAGGTGGATGCTTACACCGTCTGCAGCTTGTAACTCTGAAGAAATTGTGGGATGAAGGGGAAGTGGGATGTGAGAAGGAGGATTAGGTATGAGGATACTGCCATCTTCGATGGTTTCAGCCCCCCACCCCCCCAACCCCGCCTGCTGGCCCGGGCCTCAGCAATGGCCGTTCTCATAATGGCCAGCACCATCTCCTCCATGGGAGTTAGGACATGCAGGTGCGCCTATCCCCCTATGGGTAGCCCCTGCTTCCTCTGGATGTGCGCCACCTTGTCCTGGAAGAAAGAGGGTAAAGTGTCAATGAGTGCCATGCAATCTGTTTGGGTGATGTGGTTGTCATGGAGCTGGTAGTGTGTGCAATCTGTAAGATGTGGGTGTGAGGCTTGCAGCAGTGCTAACTGTGTGAGGGTGAGGTGGAGCATATGAATGTATGAGTCCTAATTGATATGAATTGTTGGTAGGTGAGTGATGGGTGTTTGATGAATTGTGGTGTGTCTGCGGCACTTGGTAGGATATTGCATTTGAAGATGCATTCACTGACCTGACCACTTGTGTGATGTCATTGAACTTCTTGTGGCACTGCATCCCGGTCCTTGGGGCTAGACTCCTGGCATTGACCTCCTACTGCCTTTTGAGCGAGTGTTTTGAGGGCCCCCTGGCTTGCTGCAGATACAGGACATCTCTCCTATGATCCACCTCCTCCACCAAGGCCTCCAGTTTTTTTTTATTTGTTCATGGGATGTGAGCATTGCTGGCAAGGCCAGCATTTATTGCCCATCCTTAGTTGCCATTGAGAAGGTGGTGGTGAGCCGCCTTCTTGAACTGCTGCAGTCCGTGTGGTGAAGGTACTTCCACAGTGATGTTAGGTAGGGAGTTCCAGGATTTTGACCCAGCGATGATGAAGGAACGACGATATACTTCCAAGCCAGGATGGTGTGTGACTTGGAGGGGAACTTGGAGGTGGTGGTGTTCCCATGCACCTGCTGCCCTTGTCCTTCTAGGTAGTAGAGGTCGCGGGTTTGGGAGGTGCTGCCGAAGAAGCCTTGGCGAATTGCTGCAGTGCATCTTGTAGATGGTACACACTGCAGCCACGGTACGCCAGTGTTGGAGGGAGTGAATGTTTGAGGTGGTGGATGGGTTGCCAATCAAACAGGCTGCTTTGTCTGGGATGATGTCATGCTTCTTGAGTGTTGTTGGAGCTGCACTTATCCAGGCAAGTGGTGAGTATTCCATCACACTCCAGACATGTGCCTTGTAGATGGTGGAAAGGCTTTGGGGAGTCAGGAGGTGAGACACTCGCCGCAGAACTCCCAGCCTCTTACCTTCTCTTGATGCTGCAGTATTTGTGGCTGATCCAGTTAAGTTTCTGGTCAATGGTGACCCCCAGGATATTGGTGGTGGGGGATTCGGCGATGGTAATGCCATTGAATGTTAAGGGCCGATGGTTGGACGCTCGCTTGTTGGAGGTAGTCATTGCCTGGCACTTGTATGGCGTGAATGTTACCTGCCACTTATCAGCCCAAGCCTGGATGTCGTCCAGGTCTTGCTGCATGTAGGCATGGACTGCTTCATTATCTGAGGAGTTGCAAATGACACTGAACACTGTTCAGCATCCGAATACCTTGGAGTCCACTCTTTCCCATGTTGTACCATTCTTTACTATTTTCCGGGTCACATTCACTTCCTGAATGACTGCCAGCACCTGCTGCAGCCACAATGCCCCTCCCCTTTAAGAGGTGTAGACTAGCTTTAAGTAGTTCTAGCAAGTATCGATTTCAGGTGCCCTGCAGATGCATACAGTCAATCAACAACACGGTTAGTGCTAGTTGCATGCAGTAATCATTATAATGAGCAGGCAGTACAAATTTGGTGTGCTGCCTGCATTGCAATCAATGGGCGCAGGTTCATCGCGATCCCCGCACCCCTTTTCAGGGGCTATCCAATTTAGTCCTCTCTTTTTGTGCAAACTTTCCGTTTTATAGAGAAAAGATACTGGCCCCAAATTTCCTCAGGGTCCTGGGTGGTGACCCAGCATAAAAGCAATAGGAGTGGACTAAAAGGAACGGAAAAATCAGATGGGACATGGAAATGCTGGATCTCTACCCTAATAGCATTGGTTGGGATTTCCAATGGGGCAGGCTGAGTGGTAGGTCTGCTTGTCCTATGTATGGCCTGATGTTTGGAGCAAGCTGGAACTAGCGGGATTGCAATACCCACTGGATTTCCTGTGACTCCTACCTGCTGTGACCAAGATGTTAGAAAGTTACCAGCAACCAGGTCAACTGAGGGACACGACTGAGGCCCAAAGGTTGACTTGGCCTGGGTCTCAGCTTGGAACATCCCTGAAAATTATTGGCTTTCCCAATGGAATCAGCCTTTTTATAAAGGAGTCTGCTCTCCATTGTTTTAGGCCTATTCAGCTGTTCTTAATGGCTGTCAGACACCACATTTTGCAATCCCCTTTCTAGTGGATGTTGGTGCAGGTCTCCACCTGGCTTCTTTTAATTACCTGACTCTGCCCTGAACTTGGATATTCCAGTGTAGGGTTGCCAGCAGTTATGTCAGCAGAACAGGATGTAGGAAATTTGGCCCCACTATGCAGTGATTTTAAGGCTGCACTTTCATCTGTGGATTCTTAGGAAGCATATAAATGGTCCTTGCTTCACAGTCAATGTTTATGACATATTCTGAACCCAATAGTAAGAATTCCACCTTGCAATCACTGTAGGTACCTTTATATTATCTCTTTATTTTACACCTAAAATCTGACCTAGTAGATAATGAGATCATGACTTGGTATTTGTAAGATATGACTGCCAGTTTTAAAAGTGATTTTATTTCATTTTAAACTTATTTATCTACTGCCATTTCATCAGGCCTCGCCACTTTCTGCCTGTTCTGCTGCCTCTCCCACCTTCCCGGCCTGTTCTCGTAGGGCTGTCCAGCTTGACCCTCTAGTCATATGCGCTCTCTCCTCTCCATTGCCAATACTGGCCTGTCCTCTGGCTGCCCCATCCACACCTCTGGCCATGCACCCACCCAGGCCAAGACCTGGGCCTCGGCCTATCACTTCCTCTCTACTTTCAGTTCCCTGCAGGCTCCAGCCTCACAATCACCATCCTCTGTTTTTGTCAGTTCCCAGCACTAAGCTGGGAGGCTAGCAATTTGTTTATAAAGCACTTATAGCACAACATTTTATTTATTATATTATAAGTTCTTTAAAACAATTGTCAGATGGGGTTAGATGAAATAAGGTGGGAGGAGGCTTCTGTGGAGCATAAACACTGCATAGAGCAGCTGAGCCAAATGGTCTGTTTCTGTGCTGTAAATTCTATTGAAAGGATACTTACATGTCCTAGCCCCTTTGGGGCTATCCTGGATCAGGCGTATTTCTCAGATGTTCACTTTCAACTAAAATTTGAGGTAGCCAAATCCTAAAGATGCTTAACTGGGTCTAAAGGTCCGGGCTATCTCTCCCTAAAGGAAAGGAACAACCTGAGAATGTTACCTCCTCCAGATAGCACTTTAAATAAGTTTAGCCAGAGTGTAACGTCCTGGATATTATGAGGGTCTGGAGATCTCCCTTCAGAAATGTAACTCTTTACCAAAGAGTGTACAGAGATTGAGCTTGTGAGTTATTGATACAGAAGACTTATGTGATACAATTCTAAAAATATATAGAGATTTATTAAAAGAACCAACATGCAATTTACAGTTGGTGAATCAATCAATTGCAATGTTAACAGTTCTAAAAAGAGAAAAAATACGATCTTATTTTTAACAGAGAATCTTACTTTCAAATCTTAACTTCGCTACAGTATTACAGTTCTTAAAATTTTCTATACAGGCTATCCATCAATATCAAATTACCTTCGATCCCCGAGGTACAAAGAGTGAAAGACTACAGAGCCGCCTCTGTTGTCAAGAATCGCTTTGCTCGATTAAAGCAACTCTGATACCTCATTTGAGACTTCAATATTTATACCCTTTTTCAGTTGTATTCCTTAAGGTTTCTGCTGATCCAAGTTAATTATCACTATTCATCTTTCTGCTGACTTCTGCAATTCTTAGTGCCACATCAGCTTGTAATATTCCAGAATCTGCCACATCTCCAGGTGTTCTGGGTTCACCATATAGAAGGTGTGAAGGGAAGATGTCCCCTATCTCATGTGTCATCTTTAAGAGGTGTAATCAAGATCATTTATCCAGAGTTGACCATTGTTCTGTTCCAACAAGGCCACCCATTCGGAGCCACCCATTCTTCTGTTTTAATAAGATTATTTATTCAGAGTCAACAACTGTCTCCATAATTAGAGCATCTGGCTCTGTGTGCCGGTTGGTTGGCCTTAAAAATCAAACAAGAAGAGATACAAAAAGATTCTAGTACTAGGAAGGAAAAAATCCATTCTCCATTGAACCTGGCAGCCAGAGTAAGCAGCATGCAGCCTCAAGTAGCAAATCAAATATAACCAGCATAAACACAGCACTTAAAGAAAGAAAGACTTGCATTTATATAGCACCTTTCATGACCACTGGACATCCCAAAGTGGTTTACAGCCAATGAGGTACTTTTTGAAGTGTAGTCACTGTTGTAATGTAGGAAACATGGCAGCCAATTTGCGCACAGATAGTTCCCACGAACAGCATTGTGATAATGACCAGATAATCTGTTTTAGTGATGCTGATTGAGGGATAAATATTGGCTAGGACATTGGTGAAAACTCCCCTGTTCTTCTTCAAAATAGTGCCATAGAATCTTTTACGTCCACCTGAGGGGGCAGAGGGGGTTTAAGGTCTCATCCAAACGAAAGCTAGAGTGATCAGGAGTATAACATGAAGGACGCAGTGGCCAGAGATGATATTTACTGGATATAATGTGGGAGAAAGACAGTTTCAGCATTTAAAACACCATTCAAATAGGTTAGATGGGGGGGCAGAGGGAGGGATGAGAGAGAGTTGACACCACTAATAACATTTAGGGAGTTTGAAATAAACAAGTTTTTACTTATGATTTAATGCTCCAGCCTATAGGAAAGCCAGAACTACTGTGTAGAGTTGCATTTTGTAGAGAAATTTAGAAGGAATAAACTCAGGAAATTTTACTTGTGGTTTTCCGACGATTGAAATGGAAACTATATCAATCAGATCTCAGTGTAAATTTCAGTTGATATTAAAATACACTAAATGGTACAGGTTTTTTATACATATTCTTCCAACTTTAAATTCTGCAAAGTATAATTGCAAATGTATAGTCAAATTGCTAGGACTATTACCCGAGTAATTGCCATACCCATAATTAAACATTGGTCTAACTCTACACTCAGTGGCTATCAAATGGATTAAGGAACATTGCACTGGCAAGCAATACTGCAAATGCATCTTAATGCATTATACTAGAGAGATTTGATGAGTGTGCTTATCATTTTTATTCAGTAATGAATGCACTGTTCAGAATTGCTTAGCACCAATGAATACCAGAGAAAGCTATTAATCTAATTTGAGGACCACAAGGAGCGGACCTGAGCAGGAGCGGATTGAGAGCCAAGTGGGGATAAAGAGCGCAGTGAGAGCAGGCCCGAGACCAGAAGGAGTGGACCTGATCTGGAGCAGATCGAGATCTGAGTGGGGATAAAGAGCGTGGCGAGAGCAGGCCCAAGACCAGAAGGAGTGGACCTGATCGGGAGCGGATCGAGAGCTAAGTGGGGATCAAGAGCGCGGCGAGAGCAGGCCCAAGACCAGAAGGAGGGGACCTGATCGGGAGCGGATCGAGAGCTGAGTGGGGTTAAAGAGCGCGGCGAGAGCAGGCCCGAGACCAGAAGGAGCTGACCTGAGCAGGAGCGGATCGAGAGCTGAGTGGGGTTAAAGAGCGCGGCGAGAGCGGAGCAACTCAACACAGGCAGAATTTCAGAATTTGAAAGAGTGACGTCAGAGCAAAAAACCTAGTGATGTCAGCACAAGGGAAGGAGCTAATTGGTGAGTAGCTGGTGAGTGTTTTCTTTTAAGTTTTAAGTTTATTTCTGCTAAGTTCTGTAAGGGTTTGGGGGCTTCTTTAAACTGGTTTAAAGTAATTTTCCTGGTCTTGCAGGACCAATTCCAATAAAATCAATTTTATTACAGCGGTTATGAATCGCTACCCCTCCTTTAGTTCTGAGTGGAGGAACTTATAATTAATGATATTAAAACGGAACAAGTGGTTTGGATGAGAGAAAAACATCAAGTTTTATTACCTAAATAAACTACAATCAAAAGAATAAACTATACCACACAAACACAGTAATTACAGTAAAACTATATAACAGGGGGTTGCAGACGGCGAAAACGAGGGATACAATGGCTACAATGTTATTTAAACAATCTTAGCAATACCCTTAAATCACCACCCCTTAACTCCTGCTAAGTTGCCTTGTTGAGGAGTCAGAACACCCTGCTCACCTTTGGTCCAGCGAAGTAAGAGAGAGAGAGCTAGCTTCTCAGCCGCTATTTTTATACCTGGTGAGGTCCTGCTGTTCTGCCTTGCAAGGGCTGTGTGCAAAATTCCCCACCCAAAAGGGTCCAATACACAAGAGAAAGCTGTGATTGGCTAACTCAAAGTGGTTAGACTGGGTTAATGTGTCTTCCGGAGCTTCCTGGGCTGAAACAAAAGGGAGATACAACTGCTCTATTGTCCAGTGCTGGGTGATTTAAAACCCATTCAAATCTTGAACGATTCCCATTCAAGGTGCAAAAGTCTCTTCTGCAGTTTAGATGTATCCACTCGATATACAAACAAATGCTAATAGCATTCAATTGCTTTGTAAACAAAGCATTGTCCTTTGTCTTCGGCCATGTGGTGACAGCCATTTTTATCCCTGGAAATTTAAAAGCACATCGCCCAGGGATTCTTTAAACAAAAATGAATCTTCAGAACTGTAAATTATTGCGAATTCTTACAGTTCTGCTAATGAATGCGGTTGGAGAAAGTCTCTTCAAGTTAGGGGCTGGGGTTAATAGCTGGTTAGGGATAAAGCAGGAGCTTGGAGATTAGTAACGTTTAAAACTACATAAAATTAGTAACTCTTAATAATATATTATATTAATAACTTGAATTAAGTTCACAATATATATTCACAATATATATAAATGATCTAGTCGAGGGAACTAGATGTAATATCTCCAAGTTTGCAGATGACACAAAGCTGCGTGGGCGTGTGTGCTGTGAGGAGGATGCAGAGAAACTCCAGTATGATTTGGACAGGTTGGGTGATTGGGCAGAAGCATGGCAAATGCAGTATAATGTGGATAAATGCGAGGTTATCCACTTTGGTGGCAAAAACAGGAAGACAGATTATTCCTGGGACTAGGGACAGGGTCACTGGCAAGGCTTGGAAGCTAAGCAGAGCCAGGCCTGGTTAGTACCTGGAGGGGTGGCTATCAGGGAAGACCAGGTGCAGAAGGTCACGGAAGGAGCCCCGAGGAGGGGTGGTTGGTGAGAAGGTCACGGAAGGAGCCCCGGGAGGGGCGGCTGGTGAGCAGGCCCAGGCGTTGGGCTGAAGATTGTCAGACAGGAGGAATGGTGGAAATGGAATGGCGGCGCGCACAGACGCAGCGGCTTTGCTTCTCCCAGGACGGTGCTATTTACATTTAATGTTATTTGTACTGGACTCATGGGAGCTTGCAAGATCACATTTCGTTGTTCATGTACTTGTGCATTGTACAATGACAATAAAGTTGAATTATTATTATTATTATCTGAACGGCAATAGATTGGGAAAAGGGGAAGTGCAACGAGACCTGGGTGTCCTTGTGCACCAGTCGCTGAAGGTAAGCATGCAGATGCAGCAGGCGGTTAAGAAGGCAAATGGTATGTTGGCCTTCATAGCGAGAGGATTCGAGTACAGGAGCAAGGATGTCTTGCTGCAGTTGTACAGGGCCTTGGTGAGACCACACCTTGAGTATTGTGTGCAGTTTTGTTTACCTTATTTGAGGAAGGATGTTCTTGCCATAGAGGGAGTGCAGCGAAGATTCACCAGACTGATACCTGGGATGGCAAGAATGACGTATGAGGAGAGATTGGGTCAATTAGGCATATATTCGCTCGAGTTTAGAAGAATGAGAGGGGAATCTCATTGAAACTCATAAAATTCTAACAGGACTAGACAGACTAGATGCAGGAAGGATGTTCCTGATGGCGGGGGAGTCCAGAACCAGGGGTCACAGTCTAAGGATAAGGGGTAAGCCATTTAGGACTGAGATGAGGAGGAATTTCTTCACCCAGAGAGTGGTGAAGCTGTGGAATTCTCTACCACAAAAGGCAGTTGAGGCCAATTCATTAAATATATTCAAGAAGGAGTTAGATATATTTCTTAAGGCTAAAGGGATCAAGGGATATGGGAAGAAAGCAGGGACAGGGTACTGAATTTGGATGATCAGCCATGATCTCATTAAATGGCGGAACAGGCTCGAGGGGCTGAATGGCCTACTCCTGCTTCTATCTTCTATGTTTCTAAGTACATCTTAGTCTTAAGTTTCTGTAAAGTTAGTTAATAGTCGAATAAATAAAGGCATAGCAGGGCAGCTCAGTCCCGCGGAATGTGTATCCTGTGCATGTGGGAAATCCAGGACAGTCCCCTGTCCTGGACAACCACATGTGCAGGAAGTGTCGTCAGCTGGAGGATCTCGAGCTCCGGGTTTCAGAGCTTGAGCAGCAGCTGGCGTCACTGTGGTGCATCCACGAGGCTGAGAGCTATATGGATAGCACGTTCCAGGAGGTGGTCAACCCGCAGCTAGGGAGTGCTTAGGCAGAGAGGGAATGGGTGACCGTCGGCCAGAAGAGGAGGACCAGGCAGGTAGTGCAGGAGTCCCCTGAGTGCATCTCACTCTCCAACCAGTATTCTGTTCTGAGTGCAATGGATTACTGCCGGTGCCATGCGCAAGTGAGTTTAGAAATAGGAGGATAGAGCAGATTAATGCGTGGCTGGAGAGATGGTGCAGGAGGGAGGGTTTCAGATTCCTGGGGCATTGGGGTCGGTTCTGGGGGAGGTGTGACCTGTACAGGCTGAACGGATTGCACCTCAACAAAGCCAGTACCAATATCCTCGTGGGAAGGTTTGCTAGTGCTGTTGGGGAGGGTTTAAACTAATTTGGCAGGGGGCTGGGCACCAGGATGTAGCATTAGAAAGGAGAAACAAAAGGGCACAAAGGATTGGGAGAGACGGATAGCACTAAAGTAAGAAATAGTAAGGTATTGGCCCTGAAATTAGGATCGGGAGCTTGCCGCGCGTGCAAGCCCTCGATGTGCACTCACCCTGCGCGCCGGCATCTGAAGCCCGGGCCTGCTTGCATTTCCTGTCACTGGCCCGGTTCAGATGTCGGCGCGATGTGCTTACCTGATCCAGCGGCGTAGTTAGTGCGATGTGCCGGCTGGGATCAGGTGAGCACTGTGCAGCCAATCAGGGGAGGGGAAACTCATTCATGAGTTTGACAGTAAGAACTGTCAAACTCATGAAAAGTATGGGCTGCCAAAACACTACTTAAACTTTAAATAAAATTTTAAAAAACATCCCACTGATTATATTAACTATAAATAAGTTTTAAAAAATGTTTTAAATAATTAATCAATTTTTTGAAAAAAATACATTTTTTAAAAATAGGGTCTAAAACTAAACTTACCTTACTGTAAATTCTTTAAAAATAATAAACCTGTGGAAAAAAAATTCTAAATTGTACTAAAAGCCCACTTACCTGTAAAACGAAGTACTTATGTCTGGTTTTTCCACGCGTAAAAACCGGAGGCCTTTACACTCGGGCAACTCTGAAAAAAAAAGGAATTTCACTGCGCACGCGCTGCCTGAGCAGTCGCACGCATTCTGCCTCTTAACCCCTTGGGTCAGAGGACAGGAAATGCCGGTTTTCAGCGCATGCGCTGTGCATGCTGAAAACCGGCAATTCCTCCGGTCACACGCGTGAGTACCCCGTCCGTATTCACGTGTTGTGACAGGAATTACTGGGCCATTATGTGGGGTCAGACTAAGAGAGAACACAGGATGGCCTAAGATAGGTTTACAGTGTATGTATGTGAACACACAAAGCATAGTAAACAAGGTTGGTGAGCTGCAGGCACAAATAACCACATGGGAATATGATGTCATGGCAATAATGGAGACCTGGCTCAAAAAAAGACAGGATTGTGTATTAAATATTCCTGGATATAAGGTGTTCAGGAAAGATAGGGAAGGAAAGATCGGAGGTGGTGTGGCAGTATTGGTTAAGGAGAATGTTACAGTGCTGGAGAGAGAGGATGTCCTAGAGGGGTCAAGGACAGAGTCTATATGGTTAGAGTTAAGAAATAATAGAGGTGTCATTACACTACTAGGTGTATTCTATAGGCCACAAATTCATGGTAAAAATATGAAGGAGCAAATTTGCAGAGAAATTACAGAGAGATGCAAGACCGTAGTGATAATGGGCGACTTCAACTATCCTAATATAGACTGGGATAGTAATAGTGTAAAGGGCAGAGAGGGGGAAGTATTTCTGAAGTGTGTTCAGGAGAACTTTCTTGATCAGTACGTTTCCGGCCCAATAAGGAAGGAGGCATTGCTGGATCTGATTCTGGGGAATGAGGTAGGTCAAGTGGAGCAAGTATCAGTAGGTGAACATTTAGGGAACAGTGATCATAGTATCATGAGGTTTAGATTAGCTATGGAATAGGACAGGGAGCAATCTAGAATAAAAATACTTAATTGGAAGGAGGCCAATTTCAGTGGGATGAGAACAGATCTGGCCCGGGTAAATTGGAATCAAAGATTGGCAGGCAAAATTGTAATGGAACAATGGGCTGCCTTTAAAGAGGAAATAGTTCAGGTACAGTTGAGGTACTTCCCACTAGGGGGAAAGGTAGGGCAACTAAAGTCAGAGCTCCCTGGATGACGAAAGAAATAGAGAGTAAGATGAAGCAGAAAAAGAGCGCGTATGACAGATGTCAGGTCGAGAATACATCTGAGAATCAGGCTAAATATAGAATGTTCAGAGGGGAAGTGAAAAATAAAATAAGAGGGGCAAAGAGAGAGTATGAGAATAGAATGGTAGCTAACATAAAAGGTAATGCAGAAGTCTTCTATAGGCATATATAAAGAGTAAAAGGGTAGTAAGTGAAGCGGTGGGGTCGGTTAGGGACCAAAAAGGAGACCTATGCATGGAGGCAGAGGGTATGGCTGAGATGCTAAATGAGTACTTTGCATTTGCCTTCACCAAGGAAGAAGATGCTGCCATAGACACAGTGAAAGAGGAGGTAGAAGAGATACTGGATGGGATAAAAATTGTTAAAGAGGAGGTACTAGAAAGACTGTCTGTACTTAAAGTAGATAGGTCACCAGGACCAGGTAGGATGCATCCTTGGACACTGAGGGAAGTGAAGGAAGAAATTGTGGAGGTACTGGCCATAACCTTCCAATCCTCCTTAGAAATGGGGGTCGTGGCAGAGGACTGGCGAATTGCAAATATTACACCCTTGTTCAAAAAGTGTGTAAAGATAAATTACAGGCCACAACAGAAAACGCTGGAAAAACTCAGCAGGCCAGGCAGCATCCATGGAGAGAGAAACAGAGTTAATGTTTCAGGTCTGGGACCCTTCATCAGAACTGGAAAAAGCTGGAGATGTAACAGATATTAAGCAGGTGCAGAGATAGGAGGGGATGAAGGAATATACTGTGCTTTTGTAAGAGGCAGGAAAGATAAAATGTCGCAAATGGGAATGGCAAAATTATACAGTATGAAAAATGGGGGTAGAAGTTATAGTTTGAAATTGTTGAACTCAATGTTGAGGCCAGAAGGCTTTAAAGTGCCTAATCGAAAGATGAGGTGCTGTTCCTCGAGCTTACGTTGAGCTACATTGGAACAATGTAATAGGCCGAGGATAGAGAGATCAGAGTGGGAGTGAAGCGGTGAATTAATGTGACAGGTGACCGGAAGCTCAGGGTCACCCTTACGGACTGAACGGAGGTGTTCCGCAAAGCGGTCGCCCAATCTGCGTTTGGTCTCCCCAATGTAGAGGAGACCACATCATGAGCAGCGAATACAGTATACTAAATTGCAAGAAGTACAAGTAAATCGCTGTTTCACCTGGAACGGGCATTTGGGGCCCTGGACAGTGGGAAGGGAGGAGGTAAAAGGGCATGTGTTGCATCTCCTGCGCTTGCACGGGATTTTGCCAGGTTAAACTACAGGCCAGTCAGTTTAACCTCAGTAGTGGGGAAGCATTTAGAAACAATAATCAGGGACAAAATTAACAGTCACTTGGACAAGTGTGGATTAATTAAGATTAAGCCATCATGGGTTTGTTAAAGGCAAATCATGTTTAATTAACTTGATTGAGTTTTTTGATGAGGTAACAGAGAGGTTTGATGAGGGCAATGCGGTTGATGTGGTTGACATGGATTTCCAGAAGGCGTTCGACAAAGTGTCACATAATAGGCTTGCCAACAGATTTGAAGCCCATGGAATAAAAGAGACAGTGGCAGCATGGATACGAAATTGACTAAATGACAGGGAATGGAGAGTAGTGGTGAACGGTTGTTTTTCGGACTGGAGGAAGGTATACAGTGGTGTCCCCCAGGGTTGGTTCTAGGACTACTGCTTTTCTTGATATATATTAATGACTTGGACGTGGATGTACAGAGCACAATTTCAAAATTTGCAGCTGACACAAAACTTGGAAGTATAGTGAACAGTAAGGAGGATAGTGATAGATTTCAAGAGGACATAGTGGTGAAATGGGCGGATACGTGGCAGATGAAATTTAATGCAGAAAAGTGCGAATTGATATATTTTGGTAGAAAGAATGAAGAGAGGAAATATAAACTAAAGGGTACAATCCTAAATTGGTGCATGAACAGTGAGAGCTAGGAGTATATGTGCACAAATTTTTGAAGGTGGCAGGGCAGGTTGAGAAAGCTGTTAAAAAAGCATACGGGATCCTGGGCTTCATGAATAGAGGCATAGAGTACAAAAGAATGGAAATTATGATCAACCTGTATAAAACACTGGTTTGGCCTCAACTGGAGTATTGTGTCCAATTCTGGGCACCGCACTTTAGGAAGGATGTTAAGGCCTTAGAGAGGGTGCAGAAAAGATTTTACGAGAATGATTCCAGGAACGAGGGACTTCAGTTACGTTGATAGACTGGAGAAGCTGGAGTTGTTCTCCTTTAGAGCAGAGAAGATTGAGAGGAGATTTGATAGAGGTGTTCAAAATCATGAAGGGTCTGGACAGAGTAGATGGAGGGAAACTGTTCCCATTGGCAGAAGGGTCGAGAACCAGAGGACGCAGATTTAAGGTGATTGGTAGGAGAACCAAAGGTGACATGAGGAAAAACTTTTTTACTCAGTGAGTGGTTAGGATCTGAAATGCAGTGCCTGAAAGGGTGGTGGAAGCAGACTCAATCATGGCTTTCAAGAGGGAGTTGGATAAGTACCTGAAGGGAAAAAAGTGCAGGGCTACGGGGAAAGGATGGGGGAGTGGGACTAGCTGTTCGCTGATGATTGCACACTGTTCAGCACCATTCGAGACTCGTCAGATACTGACGCAGTCCGTGTCCATATGCAGCAAGACCTGGACAACATTCAGACTTGGGCTGACAAGTGGCAAGTAACATTCGCACCACACAAGTGCCAGGCAATGACCATCTCCAACAAGCGAGACTCTAACCATCTCCCCTTGACATTCAATGGCATTGCCATCGCTGAATCCCCCACTATCAACATCCTGGGGGTTACCATTGATCAGAAACTGAACTGGACCAGCCATATAAATACTGTGGCTACAAGAGCAGGCCAGAGGCTGGGAATTCTGCGGCGAGTGTCTCATCTCCTGACTCCCCAAAGCCTTTCCACCATCTACAAGGCACAAGTCAGGAGTGTGATGGAATACTCTCTACTTGCCTGGATGAGTGCAGCTCCAACAACACTCAAGAAGCTCGACACCATTCAGGATAAAGCAGCCCGCTTGATTGGCACTCCATCCACCACCTTCAACATTCACTCCCTCCACCACCGGTGCACTGTGGCTGCAGTGTATACCATCTACAAGATGCACTGCAGCAACTCACCAAAGCTCCTTCAACAGCACCTTCCAAACCCGCGACCTCTACCACTTAGAAGGACAAGGGCAGCAAACGCATGGGAACATCACCACCTACAAGTTCCCCTTCAAGCCACACACCATCCTGACTTGGACCTGTATCGCCGTTCCTTCACTGTCGCTGGGCCAAAATCCTGGCACTCCCTTCGTAACAGCACTGTGGGTGTACCTACACCATATGGACTGCAGCGGTTCAAGAAGGCGGCTCACCACCATCTTCTCAAGGGCAATTAGGGATGGACACTAAATGCAGGCCTAGCCAGCCAGCGATGCCCACATCCCATCAATGAATTTTAAAAAAGTGCTCTTGCAGAGAGCTGGCACAGCCTTGACAGGCCGAATGGCCTTCTTCCGTGCTGTAACCATTCTATGATTCTTTGATCGTAAGTAAAATCACATTTGTAATTTACTCTGTATTAAATAACACTGAATTTTGTTAGTGAGGGGAAAAAAAGCTTAAAGAATATTTTTTGTTTACACTTACAGGATAATAAGGGGGAGAACAACAGAGAACTATCACAATGAATTTTAGATTTGCAACCCAGATATTCCCATATGTAAACAGTTTTTAATTTAAGGACATCGAAAATGCCAGTCGGGTTATTTCAGAATAATGATGTTTATTGAAATTATTTAAAATTGTTGTGGAAAAATATTTTATGTTTTAATGTTCCCTGAACTGGTACCAGTTTACATACAGAAATTTATAGAGGTCCTGTCTTCATAGCCCTGATTTTAACCCAGTCCACCCGCTGCTAATGGCGTTTGGGGGTTCACACCACATTCCCAACATGTTTCCACCCACTGCCATTTTAACCATGTACATTTCAGGCACAGGAGTATCACCCTCCTTAGACAGGCGGGGGCCTACTTAATATGTTGAAGTTGCCCAATAATACCATCGGTACCGCAAAGCGATTTTTAAATGAACTCCCGGGAGGCCCGGACATGCACCAAACCCAGAAGCAAAACTTGCCTGGAGGCAGCAGAGTGGCCAGAAGAGGACAAGGTACATATTTTTTTTAATTTTGTGTGGATTCCTTATGGGGCAGGAGGAGTAGAAAAGTTCTACATGTAGATAATAAATGGTAGTTCAATGGTGTACATGTTCTACTAATTTGTTTTGTAGATATTACTAAAGACGTCCTATTCAGGTGGGTGGGACCAGAAATTGGAGTTGGAACATAGTCACACCAGACTCTACCCTCTTTGCTGCCTGCAGAAATTTCTACTGGCAGTGCCGGAGGGTGCTTCGTTGCCTGTCCCATTCAGTGCAGAGGGTCAGTAAAAGAAGCATAGGATGGCATCATCTGCCCAAATTCCATCAGCTCCATCGAATTTGCCCCTGATGCAATATATATTTGCATAAAACAGATGTAATTGCCTAGCAGGACCTGGTCATGGTGGAAGTGGGGTCACCAATAATTTAAAAAGCCGGTTTCCGTACAGCAGTCTACAAGTAAATAGCAGCTATCATTCCTCATCAGGACCAACATCTTGGACAAACATGAATAGGAGGAATCTTAATTTAAATGCATTAGGAAGTAGATACTGTATGAGAATAGATGTAAGCGTACCGTTGTTATACCCAGGATGACTATGATAATGAAATGGCTTGAAAATTGATGATAGGGAACTTTGTGAAATGAAGAAAAAGAACATGCCTGCTACTGAGAGAGGTATCTGGTAGAAAGCACCCAGGGATCTGATTTCTCGTAGTGCTCTGGGTATAAGTCTCCCTGCTACTGCTTTCTATGTAGTAGCAGATTGTCTGCGGTGCATCAACACATCAATCAGTTATCTTTGAAGTTTGCGTTTGTTTCTAATTTGTAAGAACATTATTTTTAATTACAGTAACATTCATTCAGCTGCGTCTGTTTCAAATGTTCTTTTATTCATGGCCTGCCACACAGATGGGACGTTTGATTGATTGCAAGCTGAATACAACTAGAAGTTCAAACTTAACCCTAAGTTAATTTCAAAACCTGGGCACTTCATGAGTTTGCCAGAGATAGGGTTATCCTCAGATCTGTAGATCATTTCCATTTCTCTGTGGCACACAGCATTTTTTTCAGTTTGAAAAATGGATAAAACTTTCTGTTTTATTTGTGCAGCTGATGATGACGTGAGAGGGTGATTAAATTTCTTCCAATGGGTTTAACGTAGGTTGATAGAGATCGAGGCGAGGACAGTGGCAATTTCAAGTATTTCATTGATGATTTAAAAATAGACCAGGATGATGACATCATCACTAAGTACCAATATTGTGGTGCCAAATTTTGCTTATTCCAAAGGTGAGCTCATCATGCATTTCGGACGCCAACTCTACTAGAAAGGCTTGGACTGAACCATCCTAGGCGGCTGCTGTGTTTTCCTTGCAAGCCTTTGCAAACAGTCTGACATTGTGACATTAGGGCTGAGTGCTAACATCAGATCAGAGCTCCACTCACCGCCCCCATCTCACGTGGGGATGCTTTATCCTCCAATATATTTTCCTCTGTACTTATGGGAAAGTATGTCACACAGCTCACCTGACTGAGATGGCGAGCTAACCACACGTGAAATTGTGTCCTAGAACTTATGCCACAGCCTGTTTTGTGCAGTGCCATGGGCCACCCTAATCGCTTTCATTTAAAGCCATTGACCATGTTTCTAAATTAAGAGGCTGCGAAATTCAATCATGTAGCTCTGGCTGTTAAGGCTGGTTTTCTTGAAAAAATGGCGGCCGCCTCACTGCCGCCTGTTTCTGGCGTGGGACATGGCCGCTGCCATTTTGGTGAGGTCGGCAGCGCTGCCGTTGCCTGCGCTAGCCTCTCCAATGTAAATGTGCAGATCGTGACGTCAATTGGCATGCACCGCCCTGAATTGACACACGACTACGATTTTGGACGTCACCGCACTCCATACCACCCTCTCTTAATCACGCAAGGAAGAACGTGCGGGCAGCAGTTGTACAGAGACGCTGTCAGCGCTTCTTAAAGGGACACACACATCTTTCAGGTAAGTTTCGATTTCAGCTTTTGGAGTATTTTTAAAAAATATTTTATTGGAGTAGTGGCTTGCTGCAATACATTTAAAAAGCAATTAAAGTGTGCAGGGAGTGCTGCTGTATGCTTGCAAGGGTTTGAATGTTAAATGAAGGCCTCTGAGAAGACCACTTGCTCCCAGTCCTGGGGGCTCTATTGCAGTCCCCCTTAGGCTGCAACATCACATGGGGATGAAGCACTGGCATCAAATGGCACAAGCTGCTCGCAGAGGGAAGGGGAGGAAGCAGAAGAGGAAGAAGAAGAATGAAGGAAGCAACCCAGACAGCCCCTTTCTGGCCGGGATATCCAGGATCGAATAATCCACCTGCGGTACCAGTGAACACAACCCCAATTCCCTTTTCAACATTTGTCCCACACCTTACCTTCCCTCTGTTACTGACCATCACAGCGTCCTCTTGGCCACAATGCTGAAATAAAAGCCACCACAAAGCAAACTTTCCAGTCCAACTTTATCCATAAATGTATCCAATATTACATCAAAAAATCAACTAATCACCCTTGTGCATTCCCTTAGTGAGTGTCTTGTGTGTGCCTTTGCCTATCATAGTGATGTCACACAGTGCTACCCCAGTGGCTGCAGCAAGGCTGCTGACTGTCAGTGGGGGATTCTGCAGATGGCCTTGCAGGACAACCTCAGGAGCTGGTGGCTGGGAGTGTCAAATCAAGTGATGGTGTTTCTTCTTCTTCACTCTCCTCTCCCTCTTCCTCTTCTTGGTGAGCCACTGGCTGGGCAGGCTGGATTTCTTGGGTGTCTGAAATGAGAAAGGCACAAGGGTAGGGTTGTGGTGAGGGGAGGGCGGGAAAGCAAAAGGTGTTTCTTACACCATGCGCAGCTTGTAAATCAGAAGCTATTGTGGGATGTGAGATGGAGGATAACGTATGAGGATACTGGCATCTTGTATTCTTTCAGCCCCGCCGCTGGCCAAGGGCTCAGCCATGCCCCTGCCAAGAATGGCCAGCACCATCTCCTGCAAGAGGGTGAGATGAGGTGAGGAATGTGAGTTGTGCCTCATGTTTGGTAGAGATTGCTGGTAGGTGAGTGGTTGGAGGGGAGGTGTGGTGCATTGAGCAGTGTGTGAGGCTAGTGGTGCAGTTGGTAGGAGACAGCTTTTGAAGATACATTCATTGACCTTGACCACTCGTCTGAGATCATGAAATGACTTTGGGCACTTTAGCCAAGTCCTGGGGGGTGACACTGCTGGCAGTGACGGCCTTGATGATCTGATCCCACATTCTTCTTTGTGGAGGGCCTCCTGGCTCCCTGTGGGTAGAGGACCTCTTTTCCAGTGTTGACCCCCTGCACAAAGCTGTGTGTGAGACCCTGGGTGACCTTTCCCTGGCCTGTTAAATGATTTGTGTTAGTGTTGAAGCACTTTTACCAATTTTTACGTGCAGAAGGCAGTTCAGCTTTAAGAGCTGAAAACTGCCTAGTTTAGAATGATTCTTAATGGTGTTTTTTCAGAAGGCAGTTCACCTTTAAGGGCTCGAGACTGCTTTCTAAAATGACAGCCTTGCTTTAAGAGAATGCAGCCTCGCTCCAGGGACACTACAGCGACGCGACATTGGGCCTCCTGCTGAGCACGCAGCCTGAAGCAACATGTTCGTCACTGGGCTGTGCGCTAAAACCATTCAAATCAGCAGGCAGCACCAAAATAAAGTGCTGCCTGAGCTTTTTAAACGGGCACGAATAAATCTCATTCCCCGGTGCCACTGCCTGTTTTTGGGCCTTATCGAATTTCTAGGCCTGAATATTTTCATTCATTTGCCATTGATGCTAAAAGTTGAAATGATGGACAAGAGATTATAGATCTTTTCATATTCTTCAAAAAATGACAAATGCATCCCTGAATGTTGACAAGAGTTTGATCAAAAATTATTTTAAAATACCTTTCATTAGATCAGAATTCAGTGCTACCTGAGATAGCTACAGTTATCAAAACAACGCTTTGCTAACAAATACAGTAACAGCAAAATTAATATGAAGCTTGCCAAATCTCAGAGCACAATGTTGGAATGAATTCATTTACAGCCTAATGGGCTAGTGCAAGATTCAGTATATACTCTTAGTCACAGTATATGGAATGTTAGGGTAATGGTTAATATGGCCAATGATCAAATTCATCTCACTATTACTACACATAACATATCATTAAAAACAATAACATATGCAACAGCAGTGATTTGCCTTTCTGTTCCTCTGTTCTTTTTTGTTTGGTTATTATAGGGACAGAGTCTGCTGAGATCATTTACCTCCAATGAACATATCATTCTGAGGCACCCCTCCCCCATTAAATACTAAGCTGAGACATATTCTTATTTTATGTATTCCTCCACATCATCTGGGATACCCCAGGGTGCCAGAAATATCCAGCATTAGTGTGGTAATGTAATGACTACATTTTCCTCAGCTCTTCTGGAACTAGACCTTTGGCCTCCCTGTGTGGTGTGATGGCTTAACATAAATTATGAAGCACATGTCATCAAATTATTGCCAGTGGATTCCAGTTCCTGTAAAACAGAACTTGAGAAGATCCTTTACTTGTCACTGCCCTATGCAACGGACTGGAAAGGGCAATATGGATTAAGTAGAGTTCATTTATTACAGTCAGATACTTAATTTGATGTTCGATTACAGTTTGAATATTTACCAAACCTTCGACATTATGATCCGAGTGTTTCCATTTCGAGGGTTTCCTTAAAGAGCAGCTATGAATGTTTTGTGGATATTTAAATCTCAGTTATTTAATGTTAACAATGTTATCCCAATTTATTATTAATTGTGGTGGTGCTAATCTGAATCTATTATTTTAAGCCTAAATTTGGGTGTCAACTTTGGCTCAGTGGTAGAATTGTTCTTTCTGAGTCAGAAGGTCATGAGTTCAAGCCCCACTCCAGAGACTTGAGCACATCATCTAGGATGACATTTCAATGCAGTACAGAGGGAGTGCTGCATTGTTGGAGGTGCCACCTTTTGGATGAGACATTAAGCGGAGGCCTCGCCTGCCCACCTAGGTGGATGTAAATAGTCCCTGTGGTAGCGTGTTCCACATTCTAACCACTCCCTGGGTAAATAAGTTTCTCCTGAATTCTCTATTGGATTTATTAGTGACTATCTTATATTTATAGGGGGCAAAATTGAACTCGGTAGCGCCCACTTTTTTGGGCACTATGAGATCCCTTAAAGTTCCAAAATGGTGTCCACGGTGCATGTGCACACTTCTGACGTGGAGTGCACCGGACGCCATATTGGTAAAGGGGTTAGCGTACGAGCACCTAATGTCCGCCGGAAGTATGCAGATCAATCATGGTGCATCACTGATTTGACACCAGTGCTACCATTTTGGAACTCCATGCTCCAGCCTACGCCCTCTCTTCACCTCCCACAGCTGAACACACATTTAATGGCATGAAGGACCCCCCACCAGTGCTACTTAAAGAGATCAACTACTTATGGGTTAGTTGCTGGATTATTTCTTCTGGCTGTTGTTACAATGTTACATGTTTTTGGGTGATTTTCCATATTTGTTAAAAGTTTCAATAATCTGCAGGGAGTGAAGTACTTTTTTGATGACTTAAAGGCATGTGCTTCCAGACATGGTGGCTTAGTAGGGCTTCCTCTTAGCAATGTGCATGACTGCGAGAATAAGCAGAGGCCATGCAAAGCAGGACAAGCTGCTAGAAGAGGGAGGAGGTGGAGGAGGTGAAGAAGGGCTTTAAGCAGGACACCATATCCACAGAGGGTCTTTAAGGAGCAGATCTGTTGGAGAACAGATTGCAGGAGTGCTGTGTTGCCCTGGAAGCTCCTTTGCACACTAATATCCAGAGCCATGATGGCAGCAGTCTGAGCTGACATGGCATGACAGCAGTCTGAACTTCCACTGCAGCACTCAAGACGTTGGCTGGATGCTGCTTGTGCTGCAGTGGGAGCTGAGACATGGTTGGCCTTTTCCGGCACTGCATCAAGGTCCTTGAGATTTGGCTCCTGGCATTGACCCTCATGGCTATCTGTTCCCACTGCCTTCTCACCGTGTGTGAGGAGCGCCTCCTTTCTCCCCTCATGATACATCTCTCCTCCTTTCAACCAAGACCTCCAGTGCAGCATCCGAATACCTGGGGGCATGCTCTTTCCCAGGTTAGATTCAGTTGGAGAATGAATCCCAGCATCTACTGCAGCCACAATGAACCTCCCCTTTATGAGGGGCAGGCTAGCTTTAAGTAGTGCAGGCCAGCTTTAAGAAGTGCAAATTACTAACAATATTGTTATATCTGCTGATGTGTGCAGCCAATGAACAGCGCAGAGTGGGACTTGAACCCACAACCTTCTGACTCAGAGGCGAGTGTGCTACCAACTGAGCCACAGCTGACGCTGATGGCCACAAGGCCACAGAATGTGCCACAGAATGCTGGTAAAAGGGCATGAGGTGCAGGGAGCCATGAGTAGAGGGCCAGAGGCAAAACCACAGATAGGGAGGGCATTCTAGTGCACCTCCTGGGGATCACTTCAGGATTTACAGCAGCTGTTTACTCAGCGATAGTACATGGCAAATGGGCCAATTTGAATCTATCCCACCCATCAGAAAACTGATGGGATTGGGTGCAATGCTGGTTTTACACCTCAGTTGATTTTACTCTCAGTTGAAGTAAGTGGAGAGTAATATTGGGCAGGGTGTAAAGCAGCGTTCCACCCGATCCCGTGGGCTTCCTGCCTGGCCAGTAAGGTTTATCTTATATTATCTTAAAAAGTGTAAACGGGCTTTTTGGTGTCTTCAGCATTCTGCATGTCAACTTTGTGTTGAATTAGAAAGTATTTAGATTATGTTATTCTGCAATGTGCTCCATGACGATATAAAATAACTGAAATGGCATAAGGACAAAGATTGTGCCAGTGTAAGTAAAAATGGTGCCCATTGTGTTTAAGTATTGCTCATTTGTTTGAGTAAATTGCTGCACACTTAGGGCTGGATTTTCTTAGCTGTGTCGGGATGGTGGCAGGAGAGCTGGTTGTCGGGTTCCGGTCCTGCTCCCGGCTGCAGCCGCTCTGTCAAAGGGATTTTCCCTTGGTTGGCCTTGTTAAGCCCGCCCTGTACTGCACAAAGGTGGACGCTTGCACCCAGGCTCTCCAATGAGTCCCTGGAGGGAGTCACAGCACGCAGGGAGATTCTCTTCCCTCCCAAGGACGGAAAAGACCAACGCAGCCTGGTTGCACATTGCACAGGAGGGCAAAAGCAGGGATGTCGTCAGGGGTCCCTGTCTGCAGTGGCGCCAACCTTTCAATGATCTCAGTGGCTCACGAAACGTTACTGCAAAGCCACTCTCAAACTCACCCGTTACTGCAAAGCCACACTCAAACTCACCCTGCTGTGCCACTCAACACATTCCCATCACTCTGCCTTCCATACCCTTCTCCTGCACACCCTTACTCACACCAACTTATCTTGCACCTCACCCATCCCTCTCTATCTACATTATCACTTCCCCATCTCACAAGCCACCCTTCACACTCACCCTCATCCTACTGCAAGCATACCAACTAACAACACACAAGGGTAGGCACTTGAGAGGTTTAGCCAATGTCCATGTGAAGTTTCTGGTAATGTGTTGTCATACAATGAAATCTATATTTTTAACACTGCCCCTTATTGGACAGATCTGTGCGCACCTTGAGAAGTGTCTTAGTGAGTTCCTGTGAATGTTGAGACTTAACTCCGCCCCCCCCCCCCCCCCAGCTATAGTGATGAGTGTAAAAGGAATGGCTTGGAAATTAAAGGGATGCTTTACGGTGCTGGTGTGGGATGGTGTCAACCTGGCGCATCATGTGCTAGCCAGGGTTTACAGCGTCAAGTGAAGTAAATCTGGCCATGATGATGCCATCGCTGGCCTCCCGGGCAGCAATGTTGTCAGGGGATGGTGCCCTATGTCCCGTGCAGCATCAGGTGTTGGCGGAGAAGTTTGTTGTTGTTGGTGCTGCTGGTGTGCCTGGTGATGTTGGTGTTGGGTCTGATTGTGGAAGGATTCAGAGGACCAAGGTCTGATTTTTTCAAGGGCACTGATGTTGCTGCCATAGATGGCAGCTGTAGGTGAGATGACAGAAGCGATCTGTCAATGGTGAGAGAGGTTGTTCCAATGAGATGGCACTGGACATATAATTGGCTCTAAACACTTGCAAGCTAAAGAAATCTCTATATGTATTACAAATGCAGTAACCAACAGTTTCTGCGCTCTGAAACTGACCATCTGCAACATGGAATCCTTTACACCACTTCTGCAGCTGTCAGCTTATCAGAAACATCAGAGCCAACTCAAGTCATGCCTGGGTGAGCAGGCGTGTTCCCCGAGCAGCGGGTAACCTGTGGAGGAGCAGGTAAAATTGGAAGGAAGCCTCAAAATACCATTAAATTAGCTGTTAACAAGCCATTTAATTATATAAATTGTCTCCCCCGCCGCTTGGTGTCGAGTCAGTTCTCCGCGGACAGACCCGACACCTGTGGGACTCGCGTGGAGGCGGGTTGACAGCGGGTTTCTTACCCGCTGTCAACCTTTGCTATTTTGACAGCAGACCCGCCTCCAAACCCGTCCTCTGAGCACCAGCAAAATTTGGGCCTTAGAGTTTACAGTAATTTTGTGCATGAAAGGCTCAGATCCATTAATGGAAATTGGCAGTGCAGGGGCACCAAATAAAATAAGGTTACAGGATCTGTTTTTAAATTATTCATGGGATGCAGCAAATGAAATGTTCTAGGATTCTCCACAATTCTCCAAATCTACTTTTATGATGTACATTATCAGACAGAGGAAGTCTTTTCCACAGATGTTACAAGCCAGATAAAATGTATACATTTTGAAAGCTGCAAAATAGATTTACCACAAAGGATTTACAGGCTTAATGGCCACATTAAAATTCATGTTTTAATGCTTCACAACTCTATCCTCCCTACCCCCACCCCTGCCAAAAGTTAAATGGAAAGAATATATCTGAATCATTCTGACCTGAATTGATGTCCACCCTCTCTGTGGATTTCACTGCTACATAGCAATGCCAAATTTATATTTCAGCTATCTGCTAGAGGCAGCCGGACTTTGGCAGTAGTGCTGTAATATAAACAAGTGTCTTTGATTACATTGAGTACCACCTCAAGAGCTGACTTTACCTTATACCACTGGAGGTAAGTATAAACAGGTGGTGCTGTGCTCCACAAGCCATCAGTTTTTCTGGACACAGTTGAGCTAAGTGCTTACAGTTATCCTAATTATCACAGCGTGTATAGCATATGCTAATAGAGGGGCAATATCCTAGGTATGATCCAAAAAACAAGTTCATTTGAAAATAGTATCCAATTCATTTTCTCATTGTGCAAAGATACGAGCACTTTCATTTTCCCAGCTGATGTTTGAAAATAAATAAGCTGCACGTCTGTAGATGGGAGGATTATGTAGGTTATTGTTACCTGATGCCCATCAACTGTGCGATGCTGTGTATTAGTGTAGGTGCTGAAATCAGAGAGACAGAGGTGTGAAATTGAAAAGTGCTGTCTGATAGTAACATATAATTCCAGGGGTGAAAAATAAGGAATAATAAAATGAGACAAAGTCTGAAAACAAAAAGTAAGTCACTAATTCAGACTACTACATTATAAAAGCTTATTATAGGGGCAATCAACATTCCTAAAGTACACTTTTAGGGAAAGAGTAGAAGACCTCTAACTAAAAACTGAGGGGATATATAAATATAAATTTCAAAATCAATTGCCCTACTTTGCAGTATTTTTTTTACTGGTGTTTGCTTTTGAAGCTTTATAAATTATATTTCAGGCAAGTACAGTACCATCTACCTGCTAATCATTCAGTAGTATGGACGATAAAACTATTGACCTGTTAACCCTTTCGCTCAGCTTGATGTTCACAGTGAGTGATGGCAGACACTACAAAAGGGAGTGGGAACCTTAAAAAAAAACCCTAGGGTTGGAAATCTCAATTAAATGTAAAATATTCTGCACAGCACAGAAGTACCATGGCCCTTGGCTCAAATACCGGCAGCTGCAGCCACTGCCTTGGGCCTAGTGAGTTTTAATTATTTTTATGGTGCTGATAAGGATATCCTTATATGAGAATTAAGAAAAAGATTGACAGTCTGCTGCTGCTTCGCTCATGTCTAATGCCAAAGTTGAGGGTAATGGCAAGCTTTGTTAATTTCTTCCTCACAGCCATGGAAAGATTCCTCGAATCAAGCAGCTCTGAAAGTGGGGATAGAGAAGGGGAGAAATGTAAACACGACATGTTAAGAACCATTGGGAAGATTTGCTTGATGTGCTAGCTGTAGGAAAATCATAAACTTGTTTATAAAGAATAGGTTTATGATTTTGCTACACCTAGTGCAGAGGAAATCTTCAGATTCAAGATTCAAGATCATTTTATTGCCATATGTAACTAGTACAATGGAATGCTTACTCCCCACTCACTCCCACAATACAAGCATATAAATATAAAAGCAAAAAATAAAAACAAGTATAAATAAAAACAATAAGCAAATAAGCAGAAAGTATAGCAATAACAGTCCAAGTTGCAGGATATGATGAATAGTGCAAAAAAGCCTCAATTACCACTGGAAATAATAGTAATGTAATATGATAAATACATGGTAATATAAGTATAATATATATATTTACATAAACATATAACTATAATATACTAGCTGGGGGAGCCCGGCTTTGCCAGGGCTGTTTTGGGCCGGGCGGTTTAAATCGAGTCCCAGGCTTTGGGGCCTGTCTGTCTGTCCCTGTGTGAATCTGCTGCCGGGCAACATTTTAAATCGAGTCCCAGGCTTTGGGGCCTGCCTGTCTGTCCCTGTGTGAATCTGCTGCCGGGCAACATTTCTACCTTTTAATAGCTTCAAAGATGAAAGTGAAAGTACTTATAAAACGTTTTTGGTAAATGTTATGTTATTTTTAAAAGAGATACTAACTTTTTTGAAGCTGGATTAGCAGATTTTGAGCTGGAAGTAGTGACGCAATGGCTGCCCGATGCCTGAGTTGAAAAGCATTAGTCCCGCCCACAGACGCAGCGATTGGCCAACCATCAGGCGACTGAACTGTAGGATTGGTCAATCGTGACGGCACAGGATTGGTCGACCTTGACGCCAGTCAATCAATGCTATTAGCAGATAATGAGTTTAATTTTGAAGGTTTTTTGCATAACGCGCAAACAATTTTCGTCCGACCGAAAAGTAAAATACGCTTATGACGGTTCTGGAATCGTAAGCTTTCTTTTGATGTAACACACGTGTAGGTACGCTCTATAACTTTCGAGTTTATTCAATACAGACAGACAGACGGAATGACAGACAGAAGAACCGCTTTATATATATAGATAGATGGGGCAGTGCGGTTAGCAGTTCAGTAGGCGCACTGCCTGTGGATAGAAACTGTTCTTAAACCTGCTGGTCCTGGTTCGGATGCTGCGGTACCAACGTCCGGACCGCAGGAGGGAGAACAGTTTGTGCCCAGGGTGATTGGGGTCCTGAATGATGGAGCGGGCCTTGTTCCAGCACCTGGTCTGGAAGATCTCCTCGATGGACGGAAGTGCACACCCGATGATCTTTTCTGCCGTATTCACAACTCTCTGGATGGCTTTCTTGTTCTGTGCAGTGGTGTTACCATACCACACATTGACACCACTCATCAAGACACTCTCTATGGTGCCGCGGTAAAAGTTCACAAGCCACTGTGTGCTTATGCCCCATTTCCTCAGGCACCGTAGAGGGTAAAGGCGCTGATGTGCCTTCTTCAGCATAGCCTCAGTATTATGGTTCCAGGCCAGGTCATCAGAGATCTGCAGTCCCAGGAATCGGAAGCAACTGACGACTTCCACTGGTGTCCCGTCTATGCTGATGGGGCGATGGTTCCCTCGGTGGCTTCTGAAGTCCATGATGAGCTCCTTAGTCTTGCCAACGTTCAGGGCAAGGTTGTTTTCATTGCACCATCTCATCAGCTGGACTATCTCATCTCTGTACTCTGTCTCGTCATCGTTGCTTATCAGGCCAATTACTGTGGTGTCGTTGGCAAACTTGATAATCCGGTTGTTGCTGTGTATGGCTGTACAGTCATGTGTAAACAGAGAGTACAGCCAAGGACTGAGGCAGCAGCCTTGTGGCGCTCCGGTGTTGAGGACCATTCATTACAGAAACATGTTGCTCCTTGATTTCAACACAGGGAGGGTGAAGTGATGACTTAATTTAATTGACGATGCAACAATAACAGCATTTCTTCTGATGCTGCATAAGGATGTTGGTTTTGATTAAATTAATATTCTCTATGATGAGAGTCTTCAGCAACTCGGCTCTTTGGAAACTCTCTAAATTAGGATTGCCAACTCTGGTTGGAGACATTCCTGAAGGTTTGATCATGTGACATTCTGACCACGGGACATCTGATCACGTGACATTCGATCACATGACTTCTACAAATGTTATTGCATTTACCTTATAATGGTTGGGTCCCCTGTAGTTGAATATTTTTGCTCATAGTTTCATGCCAGCAGCTGTTGTACAAGAAGTTCCAAGAACCAGAAGGATTTCCATGAGCAGGTGAAGAGGGTAAACAGAGGGTGGGACAGAAGGGAAACCGAGGAACGCCCCCGCCCACCCCCCCCGAACTCCTTGATTGTTTGCTCAAATAGAATCCCGATGGTATTGCCTGTTAAGTTTTACGCGCTCCAACTCTGCTGCAATGGCTGAGTGTCTAACTGCAGCCCACTACAGTATTTTCATGACCTTCAAATTTGATCTGTTCTCTCCTCGATGGAGAAGATTAAATCTGAATCCAAATGCCAGAAAATCTGAACACTGATCCATAATATATTTCAAATAGATTGCAATTCGAACCCAATGTTTGCAAAGAAACATACTTGAAAACTAGAAAATGTATTTGTGGCATATTGTGGCTTCAGAGTCTACATGCTAAATATACTTTTTTAAAATAAACGAATTGCGGAAGCTGTAAGTGCCACAAGTCAAATGTTTGCATTATGCTTGATAAGTGATTTCTCTTTTGAAGGTGATTGAAGACCGTGTTGCAAAATAGACCTCAGGGGGAGGGATTGTTGGTGCAGCTGGTGCCAAATGTATTGATGCATGATTATTTTCATCTTATTGTTCAAATGCTCCTGGAGCTGATGATGCTGTTGTGAATGTGCAGCTCTTGACACCAGATGCCCATTGTCAGTCACACATCTGCAAGTTTATGTCCGTCTCTGTGCAAAGAGCAGTAAAATATGGCTCGATCACAGATTAAAAGGCATAATTTATAACAGTTCCCTCCATGCATCACTGTATGGCTATTAATGAAACAAAGAATGGTATTCCATTGATTTTAGGGTACCTGTAGCAAGACCTTGCTTCAGGGCATATAATGGGAATGCACCCTTTCATTGAATCATATTACAACAAAATTAAGAACACACAGTTAACAGGAATATGTACTGTACAGCTTCATTGATGAAATCATTAACATTTAATTGTATTTGTTATTTCCATTTAGAAATATCCATTAAAAAGATTACAGCCCTGAAATTGCAGTCTCCCTGATGGCTTGTGCATGCACGAAATCCGGAACGTACGATCTGTCAAGGTATGCCTTAACAGATCATCCAAACCACATGGAAACTCAGTATTGCTGGCGCAGATCTGGGCTATTTGCCCAACAACTGCCCATGAAACTCTTACGGCTGGTAAAAGCAGGCATAGGGCCTGCTTTCATCAGCATAAGGGTATATATAAGCTTTAAATTAAACAGTTAGGGCTCGATTCTAATTCAGCTGAGTGGGCGGGTTTGGAGGTGGGTCGGGCACGAAAATCGGAAAAACTGCCGATGGGATGCGAACCCGCCTCCACGCGATTTTTGCAAGTGTCATTTCACCCGTTCCTGAACTGACCCGACAGCAAACGGCGGGACAGGCAGTTAAGGCAGTTAGCAGCTTGTTAACTGCCTGGATAATCCTATTTTCACTGCCTGTTCCGATTTTGGTGGATTTTCAGCATGCTGCCCGCCGTCACAAAAACACGCCCGCTGAATCGAGCCGGGTTCAGCAAGGGCTTGAACTGTTGTCAGCTGCTCGAGCAGCTTCACAGCGTTCCTGCAACATCTCTGTGTTTCAGATGCCACAACTTAGTGGTGTGAGATTTGATCAAGCCTTTTTAAGCTCTACTAATCTTGAGTGTTCTAGCTGGAAACCATTTGCAGTGTGACCTTCTTGGAATACCCTCTGGCCACTTTGTCTGAGCGCGAAGAACCTCCACTTCCCACAACACATAGGCCGAAACTTCAACTCTTTGCCATCACTTTAGTTTAATAAAATCACAAAAGGATGACATTGTAAAGGTAACGGCCCATAAATTCGGGTCGGGGGCTTCCCGCGGGTGCAAGCCCCCGACCTGCACTTACCTAGCGCGCCGGCCGTTGAGCTGTGGGCCCCCGTGGAATTCCGATCCTGGGCCTCCTCCAACTGCCGGCGTGCAGTGCTTGCGTATCCCAGGGGCGCAGTTAGTTCGATGTGTCCCCTGGGATCACGTGGGCCATGGAGAGCCAATGGTAGCAGGGAATGCTTCACTCATAAGTTTGACAGGAAGGGCTGTCAAACTTATAAATACTATAAGCCCCAAAACATCACTAAATCTTCAAATAAATTTTTTTTTTAATCAAATTTTTTACATAAACTATAAATTACATGAAATAACTATTTTAAACAATAATTTAAATTTTTGAAAAAAATAATTTTATTTTCTAACGGGGCTAAAAATAAACTTACCTTTCTTTAAAGTATTTAAAAATAATAAAATTGTGGAAAAAATGTTTTAATTTTAATTAATTTACCACTTACCTTGTAAAAAGCAGGCCTTTTTATATGTGTAACTTCTGGAGACTTACCCTCCTGGGAAAACCTGCAAAAAAAATGTGTTTGATGTGCACGCGCAGCCTCTCCTGCACACGCATTCGACTTCTGAACCCCTTTCAGGGGAACGGAAGTGTCGGTTTCCCGCGCATGCGCAGTGCATGCAGGAAACCGGCACTTCCATTGGGCTTACGGGTGAGTACCCCATGCGTACTCACCCGTGGAGACCCGAATTTCTGGGCCAACAACATAACAAAACAACCAAGTGACTACTCTTGTGACTATTTGTGTTTCAACTTTCTCTTACGCGTGCTTCTACGTGGCAGTTTCCCTGTGGCTTCAGCAGATGTAGAGGCACCTTGCTCAATTTAATGCTGCACCTGCTTAGACACCTTTGGCGGGTGTCCTCTAAGTTTGGGAGCCTGGGAGGGCTCTGCAACAGTCTGCTCTTCCTGCAGCTGTGCAGGGGCTGAGACAGCCATCTCAGTTGGGTGGGAAACCTGGGGGTCTGACTGAGGGCTCCACAGTGGCATGGCCGTGTGAGCACTTGGAGAGGAGCCCACACTTCCTGGTTGTCTGCCACCAACATCCCTCTCATGGGTCACCCGCACTTCACTGCTAGCAAGTGGCTGGAGAGCACCTTGCTGCACATCAGTGGGGCCATGAGGACCCGTCTCAGTACTGACAATCCTCGTAACCGGGGCGTCCATGTACCTATGGTGTCCCTCCTCAATAGATGCCCATCTATCCTCCATAGTCGCCATTTTCTCGTGTGTCTGGCGACTTATGTCCTCCAAGGAAGTTGCCACCCTCTCTATTGCGGAACGTTCATGCGCCATTGCCTCCACAAAGGCAGTGCTAATGTTGGAAATAGACTCCTCCATTCTCCCCACACTCGCAGTTACCCTGGAGGCAAACCCTGTCAGAGACTCCTGCACTTCTTCCTGAAGTTCCAGCACCACTCTCTTTCAGGATGGCCCCAGAGACACAGCGTCTACATGTAGCTGAGCAGAGCTAGGAGCGTCCTGTGACCTCCGACAAGGACTCTCCACTGCTGTCCCTGTCTCCATCGTCTGCTGATGCTCATTTGTGAGCTGTGATACACCAGGTGACAACACTAATCTATGTCGTTAATGCCCCGCCAAGGTGTGCGTATCTGCGCTGGTGCTGGGTGCGCTGAGTCTCCTGGTGACTCTGCTCTCTCAAAGGCTGCAGGTTCCTCTGAGAAGTCGTCCGGCTCTTCCTCCTGGACAGTGGGGAGGGGGGCTCTCGATGGTCCTGTGGGAGAGTAAAGGCATGAGTTAGACATCTGATTTTTAGGTAGCAGACACTTCCTATTGTGCAGATGCTCAGAAGTTAATCTCTATGAAGATCATCTGCCATTACAGTCAATCATGAAATCTTAATGGGAGGGATTGAAAATGCATTCTGTCACCAGGTTCCTCAACTGCGCCCGTCTCTCCATCCCCCACTTCCAGGTCCTCGCCAGCTCCCACGATTTTGTGAGCAGACTCCTCAGCCAATGTAAGTGTAGCGAGGGATGGAGGGCCTTCTCCTGTCTTGGATCGCTCCCTCTTATTGTGGGCTATCTTTTCCTGCAAGGAGGGACACAAATGGAGTTTCAGCGAGAGTGATGGAGTGAGTGCAAAGAATCCAGAAGATAGAAGCTTAGAGGGAGACCAAGATGGAGTAAGGTGGCAAGAGGAAGGAGCCTCCCTGTGCGTTGTTAGTTGTCATTGCATAACATAACAGTGAGAGCGAGTGTGAGGGCTGCATAGTAAGATGGGGAAATGATTCAATACAGAGAGAGAGATGGATAGGTAAGGGTGCAAGGGAAGAAAGGGTAAGTTGGGATGTGGAAGAGCAGGCTTACAAAGCAGAGTGCTGGTGATGAGAAGAGGAGGGAAGCAGAATGAAGGTAAGTGCAATGTCATACTCACTTTTGATGATCGCAGAAGATCATTAAATCGTTTCCGGCACTGGAGCCAGGTACGTGAACAGCAATGTGCAGCCAGGCTGTCTTCGTTTGCCGAGGGAACAGAATGTCCCTGCGCCCTCTTACTCCCACCACAAGAGCTTGGAGGGAGTCCGCATCGAATCTGGGAGCAGCCTTTGATTTGTCAGCACTCATTGCAGCCATGGACCATCCAAACTGCAGCCAAAAGGAGAAATAAAAGGATGGGGCTAACTGGGCCCCTTAAGAACCACTGAAGCAATGACCTCATTAGTGGAGAGCAACAGACCCGCTCCCACTCATTGCAGCAGCCAGCACGCCCGCCGGGGCTTAATAAGTCAATTGAATTAAAATTGCAAAGCTGGAGTGGATTAAACTGGCAGGGGGACCGGAACCCGCCCAACAAGCAACCCGACTTCATCCAGCCTCCTCCATTAAAATCAAGCCCATAAAAATCAAAAATTATGCACATACACTTTAAATGAGTTTATACAAATATTGGCCTGGATTATTTAAATTAGATGTTTAAAATTATTTATCAAAAAATTTAATTTTTATTGACGTTGGTGCAACGAAGGGACTTCTGAATAAAATTGCAATTCAGTACATTTATATTTACTGTATTAGAATTTTGTACATTGCATATCATTAGGGGATTCCCTTCGTAAATGATTACAATGGAATCCTCCTTTGTGATTGGAGGACCAGGCCCATGTGATCTCAGGGGCGCTTCCAAACCGCCTGCGTCCCTGGGATTCGTGGGCCTTTACGCTGTCGTACGCCTGGAGGCCTGAGACCGCAAGTCTACGCAGCCTGGACGCCTTGAGGTAGGTTTGTAAAGGTTTCGCGGGTCGGAGGTGTACCCGGAGGTACGCCTCCGACTGCAATTTCTAGCCCTATGTATAAAGCTCGCCATCTTTGTTTGCACATGCATGTGCTCAACACAAACACACACAAACTCACCACAAGGACTGCGATGGTTCAAGAAGGCGGCTCACCACCCTTCTCAAGGGCAATTAGTGATGGGCAATAAATACTGGCCTTGCCAGCGACGCCCGCATCCCAGGAATGAATAAAAAAACAAACATGCACAATTATGGTCACCTCTTGCATTCAGCATTAAGACAGACAACAATCAAACACAGCTGCAGGTGGGTGGTAACTGCTGATACAGTAGTGTGTTCACTTAAAACAGATAAAGAAATGGATCTCCATCAGGGTAGATTTTCCCCTATTTCTTTGCCTATATTTGGGCTGTACTGGGCCAGGTTGAATCAGAAAATGGGATGGAAACCTGTAGTCTCAGACGCCCACTCATTTTTGGCTGTCCCAATCTATCCGTGTCACTATGCCAGACGTTGGATGCGTAATGTTGACATGACATCTTGGCCTAGAAGTTTGTTGGCACCACGCCTGTTTTACAGGCATAAAACGGGCACCTAAGTGTCCAATATGGCGGGTAGAGTGCATGCACCCATCCTGCTGCAGAAGTGCACCATTGGATCTGGGTCCTCTGCAAGCATCATGGACGCGTGCCAGAAGTATATTAAACGATAATTAAAATATTTAAATAAGTGTCCTAAACATTCTGTAGGACCCTTTTGTGAAATTGAGCTGTCCAAGTGTCTGACTCGGCACATGAGAATCTCAATCATCAACTTGTGGCACTAACAGGCAGCAAGGACCCTTCAGCGATGCTATTTAAAGGGCTCATCCACTACATACAGGTTAGCTACTGGTTTGTCCTTTTAAGCTGCTGGTTAACTTTTACGTGTCTTTTGGACTATTATCTCACTTACATATCTGATTTCTGACTTCTCAGAAGAAGTTTTTGCTGGTGCTGCAGTGATTTAGGCTGCTTTCAAAATTCTTTCACTGCAGTCATGGGTGGTCTGGTAGGTCTGCCTTTGCGGCTAGAGTGCGAGGGGGGGAGCAGCTAAAAAGACAGGAGAAAGCAGGTGCAGCTAGGACAAGAGAGAGGAGGAGGGCACTGCAGAGGAGACCACACCCACAGTGGGTCTTCAGGGTGCACTTCTCCTATATGAATTTCACCTAAGGAGCAATGGCCCAGAAATTTGGGTCGGGGGCTTCCCGCGGGTGTAAGCCCCCGACCTGCACTTACCTTGCACGCCGGCCATTGAGCTGTGGGCCCGCGTGGAATTCCGATCCTGGGCCTGCTCCAACTGCCGGCGCGCAGTGCTTGCGTATCCCAGGGGCGCAGTTAGTTCGAAGCACCCCCTGGGATCATGTGGGCCATGGAGAGCCAATCGGAGCAGGGAATGCTCCATTCATAAGTTTGACAGGAAGAGCTGTCAAAACTTATAAATAATATGGGCCCCAAAACATCACTAAATCTTCAAATACATTTTTTTTAAATCACATTTTTAAAAGAAACTATAAATTACATGAAATAACTATTTTAAACAATAACTTCAATTTATGATATTTATGGACTGAATTCTAGAGAATTTGACTGGGGCAGCACTAATTACCTCGGGTAGAGCAGAAATCCTGCCCCGCTACACTTCCATTGGCGGAAAAAATCTAGGGGCCAATCAAGCCAAATACAACTTTACAATAAACATCATGACAGGATGTGCTGGCATCGTTACTATAAATAGAGTACTGTAATCAGCAGACAACATAATTTTTCGGTCATGTTTTTAACCTTAAAGTGCCAACAGCCTCAGTGAATTCTCTATTCCCTGGGTTGGCCATTTTTGCTTCCATCTTCTATGCTGAAAAATTGCCTAATATTACAACAATAACGATTCCCAGATGTCAGGAGTAGCTTTATTACTGTAATATTAATGTTGTAGTATTGAAACGTAAACTGAAAATAATGAAAGGGTATGTTTTTCCTTTGTTCACTATTTGTAGCTGTTGTGCTCACATCTGCTTTTTTTTGCCAGAATTAGTGAGCACAGGAAGTTTTAAAAACTTCAGTTCTGTCTTTCACTTTTATTTTGCTCTATTGTCTCCATCTTCTGTTTTTAATATTTCAGTTTTTAATCCATATTCTCTGCTATACAATTAACTTTAACTTCTACCCCTTCCTTTCTCTCCTGAGGTAGTTTTGTGCTGTGGTTGATTCTGACCAGCCTCATTTCATTGGAGAGCCCTACAGTCAGCCAAGAGAAATGTTTATCCCATTAGTCAATTTCATGGGTTGAACTTAGATAAGACTTAGGTGATAATGTGTAACTCGCTGTGCCAATCAGTTTGGAGTCTTAATATTATCTTAGTTTTTATTATATAGAATACCTTACACTTGTGCTGTCCCAGAATTCATCCCTATTCAGATGGCCACCATTCATTCTAAATGCTGTGTAATTCTTGGTAACTATTATTTCAGACATTGACAAGTAGAAGTACCAGCTATGATATATGTGTTGGTGAATTGATGAATTATCCATCTGCTAGAATCTATCTATCTATATATAAAGTCTTGCATGTTACATAGGATTACAAAGGATATAAGGCACTGAAACAGGCCATTCGGCCCAACCAGTCCATGCTGGCGTTTATGCTCCACATGAGCCTCCTCCCGTCTTTCCTCACCTAAATCTATCAGAATAACCCTCTATTCCCTTCTCCCTCATATGCTTGACTAGCCTCCCCTTAACTGCATCTATACTATTCACTTCAACCAGTCCCTGTGGTAGCGAGTTCTCACCACTCTTTGGGTAAAGAAGTTTCTTCTGAATTCCCTATTGGATTTCTTGATGACTATCTTATATTGATGGCCTCTAGTTATGCTGTTTCCCACAAGTGGAAACATTCTCTCTGTATTCACTCTATCAACATTTTTCATAATTTTAAAAACCTATGTTAGGTCACTCCTCAGCCTTTTTTCAAGAGAGAAGAGACCCAGCCTGTTCATCCTTTCCTGATATGTATACCCTCGCATTTCTGGTATCATCCTTCTCAATCTTCACTGCACCCTCTCCAGTGCCTCTATATCCTTTTTGTAATATGGCAAACAGAATTGTACACAGTACTCCAAGTGTGGTCTAACCAAGGTTCGATACAGATTTAGCATAACTTCCATACTTTTTAATTCTATACCTCTAGAAATAAACCCTAGTGCTTGATTTGCTTTTTTATGGCCTTGCTAACCTGTGTCACAACATTTAGTGATTTGTGTATTTGTACTCCGAGATCCCTTTATTCCTCTACCCCACCTAGACTTGTACCCTCCAAGTGATAAGTGACCTCCCTATTCTTCCTGCCAAAATGTAATACCTGTACCTCACATTTATCTGTGTTGAACTTCATTTGCCAATTATATGCCCATTCTGCAAGTTTATTAATGTCCTCCTGTAATTTGTTGCAGTCCTCCTCAGTATTGATTATCCCCCTCCCCCCCAATTTGGTGTCATCTGCAAATTTAGAAATTGTGTTTTTGATTCCAAAGTCTTGTTGGTTGTATTTCAGATATCACGCTTAAAAGTATCGAAAGTATAAAATGAGAAAGGAAGCCTGTCATTTTTCTGACTTTCATAGCCTAATCTTTCTCCTTATAGAATCTAGCGATTTAAAAGGAGCTGCCAATCTACACAAACTTCCTTCAACAATTCACTTCTGATTGACCTCAGTATGCTTATTTGGATAAGGGTACAGTGGCATAGTCGTTATCTTACTGGACTAGTAACCTAAAGGCCTGAACTCATGATCTAGAGACATAAGCTCAAATCCCACCACGGCAGCTGGGGAATTTAAATTTGATTAATTAAATAAATCGGGAATAAAAAAGCTAGCATCAGTAATGGTGACCATGAAACTATCAGATTGTTGTAAAAACCCATCTGGCTCACGAGTGTCCATTACAGAAGGAAATCTGCTGTCCTTACCTGGTCTCGCCCATATGTGACTCCAGACCCACAGCAATGTGGTTGACTCTTAGCTGCCCTCTGAACTCAGTCGCACCAAACTGCTACGAAAAACAGATTCATTTAACTTCTACCCCTTCCTTTCTCTCCTGAGGTAGTTTTGTGCTGTGGTTGATTCTGACCAGTCTCATTTCATTGTAGACCCCTACAGTCAGCCAAGAGAAATGTTTATCCCATTGATCAACTTCATGTATTGAATTTAGATAAGACTTAGGTGATAATGTGTAACTCGCTGTGCCAATGAAATTAAGAATAAAACCGGACCACCTGGCATCGATCTAGGCACCAGCTTCGGGCACAACACAGGCCGGTCTGGCCTATATGCAATTTAAGAGTTGACTTTTAACTACCCTGTGCCACTCTGTTGTATTCAAGAAGGTGGCGCATCACCGGCTTCTCGAGAGCAATTAGTGATGGGCAATAAATGCTGGCCTTGCCAGTGACACCCACATTCCGTGAATGAATTTTTTTTTAAATTCAATCAACTCCCCATAGCAAGTAGTTGAGCGTGGAAAATATAGCAACCTCTTAACAGCTAAACATCACAACTGTGCTCCAGACCCCCAAACTGCCTGTGAGCAATGCCATGGGAGATTAACTACATTTTTAATTGCTAATACTGCACTTTGCTATTTTGACGAACACTTTAATAGTGTCAGCTTGAGTGAGTTGGTAGCATTCTCACCTCTGTCAGAAGGTTGGCAGTTGGGGCTTGAGTATATAATCTAGGCTGACACTCCAGAGCAGTACTGAGGGGTTGTCCTTTGGAAGATATGGGCTGGATTTTCAATGCGGAGGCAGGATGGCGGCGGGAGAGCTGGTTGGTGGGTTCCGGTCCTGCTCCCATCTGCAGCTGCTCTACTGAAAAAGATTTTCCTTAGATCGGCCTTGTTAAGCCCACCCTGTGGGATTCCTGGCCAATTAACAGGAAGCGGGTCTGATGACGTCATTTGATGACGTGTCATCAGCCAGTTTCCTTAAAGGGACCATGGCCACATTGATTTTGACAGTTGTGCTTTCAGTGTTCTGCAGCATTAAGGTGCTGCAAACGCTGACAAGCACTGCACAAAGGTAAACGTCTGCACCCAGGCTCATGCATGATTCCCTCCATATGCTTATGGAGGGAGTCACAGCACACAGGGAGATTCTCTTTCCTTCCCATGGACGGAAGAGACCTCCCCATTAGATCAGCGCAGTCTGGTTGCACATTGCACAGGAGGACACAAGCGGGGATGTTGTCAGGAGTACCTGGCTGCAGTGGTGCCAACCTTTCAATGATCTTAGTAGATCACGAAATGTTACTGCAAAGCCACACTCAAACTCACCCTGCTGTGCCACTCATCACATCCCCATCACTCTGCCTTCCCTACCCTACTCCTGCACATCCTTACTTACCCCAACTTACCTTGCACTTCCACCCATCCCTCTCTATCTATATTATCACTTCCCCATCTCACTAGCCACCCCTCACACTCACCCTCATCCTAGTCTAATCATACCAACTAACAACACACAAGGGTAGGCACTTGAGAGGTTTAGCCTATGTTCATGTGAACTTTCTGGTAATGTGTTGTCATACATTGAAATCTATATTTTCAACACTTCACTGTTGAGTCTGTGTGTCCCAGTTATGTTTAGGATCAATCACTGGACACAGACAACAAGAATAACTTTTAACAGGTCTTTACTATTCGGAGGTCAGGGCTGAACTGCCCAGCAATTCCTTGCACAACACTTATGTACCGGTGTGGTCACCACCGGTATTACAGTATTACAGTATACAGCAGCCAAGAGAAAGTAGTACATCTCTTAAGGTAGTTCTCTTAAGGTGGAACAGGTTACATACACCACAATCCTCCCTTTTTAGCTTAACAGTTATATCCCCATTTAACATAACATAATAACATATATATATATACAACTTCATGCAAAACAGTTCAAAGATTCAGTCTCTGAGGAGGCCTCCTGATTCGAGTTGGATAACGCCTTTCAGGGGTCTCTGATTCGCGTTGCTGGGTGACTCATCTAGTTGGTCTCTTATGGATTGGACATCATCATCAGGTACATTCACTTCTGAGGTAGATGCTTCAGGTTCACTAACTTCTTTCACGGTTGTCTCTGCCGTAACCATGGGTTCGACCCTTGTTCTCGATTCTACCAGTTGGTCAGCATGACGCCGTATTACATTTTCACCAATATCTACCGTGTACATCAGGGGTTCTTGTCTGGCCCGAATTGTTCCAGATTGCCATTTCTCGTTTTTATAGTCCCGGGCTAACACTGGTTGTCCTATTTAGAAGCTCCGAGTGGTCTTGTTATTTATATGTTGGAACTGTTTGTTTTCAACTTCCCTCCGCACATTTGGTTTTAACAAGTCCAACCTGGACCGCAACCTCCTGTTATAGAACATCATGGCAGGACTTTGGTTTGTCACTGCATGAGTGGCGTTTCGATATGCCAGTGGGAATTTGTCCACCTTGTGTTGTAGTGGAATCTGATCTTCGCTCATGGCCTTTATTGCTTTTTTAAACGTTTGTACAAATCTCTCGGCCAACCCGTTTGTAGCCGGATGATATGGGGCAGAGGTATAATGTTTCACCCCATTCTTCTTCATGAATCCCTGGAATTCTTCTGACACGAACTGCGGTCCGTTGTCTGAACATATTTGTTCTGGCAATCCATTTCTTGCAAAAATCGTTCTCAGCACCGCGATCGTCTTTTCCGAGGTAGTGGTAGTCATCTTAATCACTTCTGGCCATTTAGAATGTGCGTCCACCGCAATTAAAAACATGGAGTCCATGAATGGACCAGCAAAGTCAATATGTACACGTTGCCATGGGGTTGAAGGCCATTCCCATGGATGCAGCATTGCAATCGGAGGTGCATTTTGCACTTTTTGGCACCCTGAGCAGCTTTTCGTCAGATCCTCTATCTGTTGGTCGATACCCGGCCACCACACACAAGCCCTAGCAAGGCTTTTCATCTTGACTCCCCCCCAGATGACCTTCATGCAGTTCCTTTAGAACTCTCTCTCTTAACTTAGGAGGAATAATCACCCTTGTTCCATACATCAATGTTCCTTGACAGACGGACAGCTGTTCTCGTCTTGCTGAGAATGCCGGTAACAGTAGATCACCATGTGCTGGCCATCCCTTCACTGTCACTTCGTAGACCCTGGACAGTGTCGGGTCGTTCCTGGTTTCTCTTTCAATACTTGCATTGGTGACTGGTAAACATTCGATGATGGTCGAGTGAAATAACTCAACAGGGTCAACCGTCGGTGCCTCCTCCTCTGTAGGTAGTGGCAGGCGCGACAGCCCATCAGCATTACCATGCTGCTTTGTACCTTTGAATTCTATCTGATATTGATGTGCTCCTAGGAAAAGGGACCATCTCTGGAGTCTCTGTGCTGTCATCACCGAAACACCCTTCTTAGGGTTAAAAATGGATACCAACGGCTGGTGGTCTGTCAGAAGCGTAAACTTTTGGCCCTGCAGGTAATGATTAAACTTCTTTACTCCCCACACAAGGCTGAGAGCCTCCCTATCTATCTGAGCATAGTTGCGCTCAGCGGAGGTCAATGATCTGGATGCGAACGCAACTGGCCTCTCCTGGCCATTTGGCAACTTTTATGAGAGTACTGCCCCAATACCATATGGAGAAGCATCACAAGCCAAACGAATAGGCAGCGTTGGGTTGAAGTGAGCCAACACTTCCTCTGAGGTGATCAATGCCTTGCTTTCGCGAAAGGCCCTCTTACAGTCCTCGCTCCACTTCCATGGTACTCCCTTCTGCAAAAGAGCATTCAGCGGGTGCAGCACCGTGGATAAATTTGGCAGAAACTTATGGTAATAGTTAATCAACCCTAGAAACAACCTCAATTGGGATACATTATCCGGAGCGGGAGCCTTCACAACAGCTTCGATCTTGTCAGGAGACTTATGAAGCCCCTCCTGGTCAATGACATGACCACAGTACGAGATCCGCTTCTGAAAGAATTCACATTTCTGGCGATTAACTCGAAGTCCATATTCTTTCAATCTGGTGAGCACCAGTTCCAAGTTTGCAAGGTGTTCCTCATCGTCATCATCTCTTGTAATCAAAATATCGTCCAGGTAACATTGTGTGCCTGGAATTCACTGTAATACCTGCTCCATGGCCCTCTGCCAAATTGCTGGAGCCGATGCCACTCCAAAAACCAGTCTATTATACCGGTACAAGCCTCTATGCGTGTTGATCGTGAGATACTGGCGTGACTCTTCCTCAACTTCCATCTGTAAGTACGCCTGCGCCAGGTCTATCTTGGTGAAGTGTTTCCTGCCAGACAACGAAGTGAAGATATCCTCAATCCGCGGAAGCGGATACTGCACCGTGTGAAGCACCGGATTAACAGTGATCTTGAAATCTCCACAGATGCGAACCTTCCCCGGTTCCCCCGGCTTGTTGCTTGATGAACGCTTCATGACGGGGACAATGGGCATGGCCCACTCACTCCAGTCTACCTTAGACAGTACTCCTGAACGTTCTAGCCCTTCCAGCTCAGCTTCCACAGCAGGTCGTATTGCATAAGGTACCGGTCTGGCTTTGAAAAATTTCGGGTTTGCATGTTCTTCAACCTTGATGTTTGCCGTAATTCCTCTCAGTGTTCCCAGTCCCTGTTGGAACACCTCTTTAGCATCGTCCAATATTCTGGACAATCGTTTAGGTTTGACATCTTTTGTACCGGAATCTACCGTTAGTGCTTTTAAGGAATGCCAGTCCATATTTATTTTCCTAATCCACTCCCGTCCCAGTAGTGGTGGACCACCCTCAGGTAGCACATATAAGTCCATTCCTCGGCTTTCTTTGCCCTTGTGGACCACCTTTACCTCTATCTTCCCGATGGGGTATACTCTTTGCCCCGTGTATGTTTTCAATACAATCTCCGTATCCCGTAGGGGAATATGTGGGAATAACCTTTTGTAATCTTTCTTATTCATGACCGTCAATGCCGATCCAGTGTCCAATTCCATCTTCACTTGGACTCCTGCTATCTGAAGTGTGACCCAAATTGTTTGGAGGTCTGCTTCCTTACCAACATTGTGTACTCTTAGACTACCCAGTTCATTACTGCTGGAGTCTGAATCTGACTTCTGTTCATTCGAATTGTTCTCTGTCACCTTGTGTACCTTTCTGTACTTTTCCTGCGGTGACTTTTTGTTGCTGGTCTTCTTTCCTGACTGGCATACTTTAGCTATGTGACCAAGCCTGCCACATTTTCTGCATTCCTGATTTTTGAACCAGCACTGGTTCTGATCGTGCGTTGTCTTTCCACAACGATAACATTTTACTGTACTCAAGACCATTTGATTGGTGCAGAGTTCCGGTGACCGTAGCTGCATTTCCGCAGTGCCTCTCGCTGCGGCTTCTTGCGATGCTGCAATAGTGACAGCTTTATCAAGCGTAAGATCATTCTCCTCAAGCAGCCGCTTTTGTGTTCCTTCTTTTAACAATCCACACACAAATTTATCTCTCAGCGCATCTGCTAGTCCTGTTCCAAACTGACAGTACTTCGATAGCTTACGTAGTTCAATTAAAAATTCAGCGTTGCTTTCGTCTTTCAACTGCGTTCTCCTGTAAAATTTAAATCGTTCCGCTATCATCAGCGGCGTGGGGTTTAAATGATTTTTCAGGACAGTAACAATATTCGCGAAAGTCTGATCCGCCGGTTTATTTGGTGATAGAAGGTGCTTCAATAGCCCGTATGTCTTCGCACCCATTGAGCTTAATAAGGTTAGTGCTTTCTCATCATCTGGTACCTTATTTGCTTTACAATAAACTTCCATGCGTTCTACATACGTGGTCCAATCTTCGATATCACTATCAAAGGTATTAATGCTCCCATGTTTAGGCATCCTTGCAAGTTTTTAAATTTTTTCTTTTTCTCAAAATGGCGGCTTCCCGCGTGTGGTAAACCACTGTTTGTATTCCACTGTGTACATGCCTGGACATGCCTCGGCTGACTCCTCCCACAAGTCCTAGTATAAAGGTGACTGCTCCCCAGCCCTTTGTATTTCTGGACCAGTCGACCACTCGAGGCAGACCTTCATTCTTTTGTTAATAAAAGCCTTTAGTTACTCTCTTAACTCTCAGTCTTTTATGAGTAATTGATAGCGCATCACCGCGCTTGTCTTCTTCCCCCGCCTACTAAAATGGCGGCTTCCCGCGCTTGGCGGTCTTTCCCGTGCTCGTCTTCTTCCCCCGCCGACTACAATGGCGGATTCCCGCGTTTGCCTTCTTCCCCCGCTGGCTGCAATGGCAATTGCCTTGCTGCTGCCGTTCTCGCCTCCCCAGCGGTTCTCACTCCCCAACGCTGCTTTGCCTTGCAGCCCCGCTTGCAGCCCAGTCCTTTACACCGGCTGTGTTTGAATTCTCCACGGCTCTCGTGCCTTAAGCTTCTCAACTCCCCGACGCTGCTTTGCCTCGCAGCCCCGCTTGCAGCCCGGTCCTGTACACCGGCTGCGTTTGAGTTCTCCGCGGCTCTCGAGCCTTAAGCTGCCCCAGTCGCTGCGCCTCTCAGCCTCGATTGCAGCCTGGCCCTTTCTACCGGCCGTGGTCGAGCTCTCCGCCCTTATTCCTCCGTTTTCCCTCCCCTACTCCACAGTATACGCGACCGACTTTCTGCTCGTGTCGCTGATCGGCTTACCCACCACCGTGGTAGAAGGGATGATCACTGCCTGTCGCTGATGGAGGGCTTCGTGGTCAGAATTCTTTTTCTTTTCTTTTTTTTTTAACCCGGGTTCTCGATGCCTCCCGTGCGATGGTGCTCCGCAGGATGATGTGGGCGGGTGCCTCTTCTCGACGCCCATTTTGAGGACGAAGCTGCCTTGGATGTAAAATTGCCGCAGGGTAAGATCGGACTCATCGCCACTGTTGAGTCTGTGTGTCCCAGTTATGTTGAAGATCAATCACTGGACACAGACAACAAGAATAACTTTTAACAGGTCTTTACTATTCGGAGGTCAGGGCTGAACTGCCCAGCAAATCCTTGCACAACACTTATATACCGGTGTGGTCACCACCGGTATTACAGTATTACAGTATACAGCAGCCAAGAGAAAGTAGTACATCTCTTAAGGTAGTTCTCTTAAGGTGGAACAGGTTACATACACCACATTCACCTTATTGGACAGGTCTGTGCGCACCTTGAAAAGTGTCTTAGTGAGTTCCAGTGAATGTTGAGACATAACTCCCTCCCCCCCAGCTATTGTGATGAGTGTGAAAGGAATGGCTTGGACATTATAGGGATGCTTTACGGTGCTGGTGTGGGATGGTGTCAACCTGGCGCATCATGTGGCAGCCAGGGTGTACAGCTTGAAGTCAGTAAATCTGGCCATGATGATGCCATCGCTGGCCTCCCAGGCAGCAATGTTATCAGGTCCTCATGCCCTTTGTCCTGTGTAGTATTAGGTGATGACAGAGAAGGTTGGTGTTGTTGTTGGTGATGTTGTTGGTGTGCCTGGTGATGTTAGTGTTTGGGCTGATCATGGAAGGATTCAGAGGACCAAGGTGTGATTTTCTTCAAGGGCACCAATGTTGCTGGAATAGATGGCAGCTGCAGGTGAGATGACAGAAGTGATCTGTCAAAGGTGAGAGAGGTTGTTCCAATGAGGTTGCACTGGATATACAGTTGGCTCTAAACATTTGCAAGCTAAGGAAATCTTTATATGTCTCACAACTGCAGTGACCAACAATTTCTGAGGTCTGAAACTGAACAACTGCAACATGGTATCCTTTATATCACTTCTGCAGCTGTCAGGTTATCAGATAAGTCAAAGCAGACTCAACTCATGCCAGGGTGAGCTGGTGTGTTCCCCGAGCAGCGGGTAACCCATGGGGGAGCACGTAAAATTACAAGGTAGGCTCAAAATAGCATTATAGCAGAAAATGCTGGAGATACTCAGTAGGTCAGGCAGCATCTGTGAAGACAGAAACAGAGTTAACGTTTCAAGTCGATGACCTTTTGTCAGAACTGGAAAAAAGCATCTGAGCGCCAGCAAAATCCAGCCCGATGTTAAAGTAAGGTCCATCTGAATGGTCAGATGGACATTAAAGACCCCATAGTACCATTTGAAGAAGAGCAAGAAATTCTTGGTGTCCTGCCCAATATTCCTTTCACAACCATCATTACTAAAAACAAATTCATCAACAACTTGCATTTATATAGCACCTTTAACATAGTAAAATGTCCCAAGGCATTTCACAGGAGTATTATAAAACAAAATTTGACACCGAGCCACATAAGGAGATATTAGGACAGATGACCAAAAGCTTGGTCAAAGAGGTAGGTTTTAAGAAGCATCTTAAAGGAGGAGGAGAGAGGTAGGGAGGTGGAGAGGTTTAGGGAGGGAATTCCAGAGTTTAGGCCCCAGGCAGCTGAAGGCACGGCCACCAATGGTGGAGTGATTAAAATTGCGGATGTGTAAGAGGCCAGAATTGGAGCAGCACAGAGATCTTGGAGGGTTGTAGGGCTGGAGGAGAGTTTTGGATGAGCTCAAGTTTATGGAGGGTGGAATGTGGGAGGCCGGCCAGGAGAGCATTGGAATAGTCCAGTCTAGAGGTAACAAAGGCGTGGATGAGGGTTTCAGCAGCAGATGAGCTGAGGCGGGGTGGAGACGGGCGATGTTACGGAGGTGAAAGTAGGCAGTCTTGGTGATGGAGTGGATAGGTGGTCAGAAGCTCATCTCGGGGTCAAATCAACACCAAGGTTGTGAATGTTCTGGTTTGGCCTCAGACTGTTGCCTGGGAGAAGGATGGAGTTGCTGGCTAGAGAACAGAGTTTGTGGCGGTGATCAAAGACAATGGTTTTCGTCTTCGCAATATTTATTTGGGGGAAATTTCTGCTCGTCCAGTACTGGATGTCGGACAAGCAGTCTGACAAATTAGAGACAGTGGAGGGGTCGAGAAAGGTGGTGGTGAGGTAGAGCTGGGCATCGTCAATGTATTCGGATGATATCACCAAGGGACAGCATGTAGATGAGAAATAGGAGGGGGCCAAAGATAGATCCTTGGGGGACTCCAGAGGTACCGGTGCGGGAGTGGGAAGAGAAGCCATTGCAAGTGATTTTCTGGCTACGACTGGCTAGATAAGAATGGAACCAGGTGAGTGCAGTTCCAGCCAGATGGACAATGGAGGAGGATGGTGTGGTCAACTGTGTCAAAGGCTGCAGGCAGGTCGAGAAGGATGAAGAGGGATAGTTTACCATGGTCACAGTCACATAAGATATCAGCCCGTAATTTCCGACAGGAGGCTTCCTGCGTGCGGATGCCTCCTGCTGGAAAAAAATCTACGCTCTTACCTGAAGTCTCCCGAGGTCTGGACACTTCCGATCCTGGGCCTCTCCACAGTCAAAATGCGCAGGGCCCACGTATCCCAGGGGCGCATGTGGTTCGCAAGCATCCCTGGGATCACTTGGGCCAGGCGAACCAATGAAAGAAGGAAATCCCCTGAATAGACCTATCAAAGGTATGAATGGGGATCACTGAAAAAAGACACTAAAATATTAAATACATTTTTTAAAAACCATCACGTTTTTAAAATGAGTTAAAATTACATTAAATTAAATATTTTAAACAAATTAAATTTTTTGAATAAAATAATTAATGTTTTTTATGGGGCTAAAAATAAACTTACCTATTTTAAAAGTATTTTTAAGTTATAAATGAGGGAAATTTAAAAAAAAAACTTTTTAAATCTCTTATGCTGCTTTTACCAGGCGTAAGATTTCTAAGGGTTTTCAGCAGGTGGAGGTTCTCCAGAAAGCGGAACAATCCCCCCGCAGAGGCCGTTCTCTAGGGCAGGTGTCCGATCTGTCAAGAGGATTCTTCACAGATCGGAAATGCCGGTTTTCAGCGCATGCGCTTCGTATGCCTGAATCCGGCATTTCTGATGTCCCTACGGGTGTGTACACAGCTTGTACACACCCATAGGCATCGGAAAATACGGGCCAATATTTGTGACTTTGATAAGGGCCCTTTCAGTACTGTGGCAGGGGCGGAAACCTGAGTGGAGGGGTTCAAACATGGAGTTGCAGGAAAGAGAGACAACTCGTTCAAGGACCTGAGAGGAAAGGGAGGTTGAAGATGGGGTGGTAATTTTCAAGGACAGAAGGTTTATGGGTGTTTTTTTTGAGCAGAGGGGTGATGACAGCAGATTTGAAGGGGAGGAGGACAGTTCATAGAAACAGAGAAACATAAAAGATAGGAGCAGGAGTAGGCCATTCGGCCCTTTGAGCCTGCTCTGCCATTCAATGAGATCATGGCTGATCATCCAAATTCAGTACCCTGTCCCTGCTTTCTCCCCATATCCCTTGATCCCCTTAGCCTTAAGAAATATATCTAACTCCTTCTTGAATATATTTAATGAATTGGCCTCAACTGTCTTCTGTGGTAGAGAATTCCACAGGTTCACCACTCTCTGGGTGAAGAAATTCCTCCTCATCTCAGTCCTAAATGGCTTACCCCTTATCCTTAGACTGTGACCCCTGGTTCTGGACTCCCCCACCATCGGGAACAGCCTTCCTGCATCTAGTCTGTCTAGTCCTGTTATAATTTTATAAGTTTCAATGAGATCCCCTCTCATTCTTCTAAACTCTAGCGAATATAAGCCTAATCGATCCAATCTCTCTTCATACGTCATTCCTGCCATCCCAGGTATCAGTCTGGTGAATTTTCGCTGCACTCCCTCCATGGCAAGAACATCCTTCCTCAGATAAGGTGACCAAAACTGCACACAATACTCAAGGTGTGGTCTCACCAAGGCCCTGTACAACTGCAGCAAGACATCCTTGCTCCTGTACTCGAATCCTCTCGCTATGAAGGCCAGCATACCATTTGCCTTCTTAACCGCCTGCTGCACCTGCATGCTTACCTTCAGCGACTGGTGCACAAGGACACCCAGGTCTCGTTGCACTTCCCCTTTTCCCAATCTATTGCCGTTCAGATAATAATCTGCCTTCCTGTTTTTGCCACCAAAGTGGATAACCTTGCATTTATCCACATTATACTGCATCTGCCATGCATCTGCCCAATCGCCCAGCCTGTCCAAATTGTACTGGCGTTTCTCTGCATCCTCCTCACAGCACACACGCACACCCAGCTTTGTGTCGTCCGCAAACTTGGAGATATTGGGCAGGATTTTCATTGGGCCGTGGAGTCGGGATTGGAGGCTTCGGGGGGGGGGGGTTAAAATCCCGAAATCAGGGGTCCCGACCCCATCCTGCACCCAAACCCGACTCCATGCCAGTTTCAAAGGAAGCTGGTACCCGCCCCACACTGGGACCCACCTACCCGAGGCAGGAAGGGATTAGTGCCAATTAACTACCTGTTAGCAGGTAGTTAACCGGCAGTTTTTAGCCTAATACCTATTTTTAAGGTTGAAGTATGGGATTCCCGACGGCTCCAAACCACGGCAAGTTAGAGGAGGCAGGCCGTCAGGTTGAAGGACTTGCAGGGGTCGAGATGTCAGTGTTCAGGTGAGTGATGTGTGCATGAGTGCAAAGGTAAGTGTGTTTGGCATGTCTAAAGTGATTAAATAAGTTTTACATACCTTTTCTTACCATTTCAGCCTTCCTTCCTTTAGGTCTCGGGAGTCCCTCATCTAACTGGCACAGAAAGCAGAATGGCTGCGGACTGTCAAAAGTGACAGCCTGCAGCTTTCTGTGCAGGAGGGATTTCTAACTGAGTCTGTGGAGAAGGACTCAGGTTAGAAGTAAAACTGTCAGTGTTGGACAACTTCAAACAGCTGTGAAACGCTGATATTTCATCTGTCAAAATCTCTTGACAGATGAAGTTTCAGTCTGTGATATCACCTGTTGCCGGGTGGCCCTTAATTGGCCTGCTGAGTCTGCTGGGTGGGCTCAAAAAGGTCAATCAAGTTAAAATCATGTGGATTGGCCACATCTCGATGGAGGCGGAACTACAACCCCGAAAGTTGTAGTCCCGCCTCCCACTTGACTCCTGAATGAAAATCCTGCCCATTACATCTAGTTCCCTTGTCTAGATCATTAATGTACAGGGTATTGGTGAGGCCACACCTGGAATACTGCGTGCAGTTTTGGTTTCCATATTTAAGAAAAGATATACTTGCTCTCGGGGCGGTTCAGAGAAGGTTCACTCGGTTGATTCCGGAGATGAGGGGGTTGACGTATGAGGAAAGGTTGAGTAGGTTGGGCCTCTACTCATTGGAGTTCAGAAGAATGAGAGGCGATCTTATCGAAACATATAAGATTGTGAGGGGGCTTGATCGGGTGGATGCGGTGAGGATGTTTCCACTGATGGGTGAGACTAGAACTAGGGGGCATAATCTTAGAATAAGGGGCTGCCCTTTCAAAACTGAGATGAGGAGAAACTTCTTCACTCAGAGGGTAGTAAATCTATGGAATTTACTACCCCAGAGAGCTGTGGAAGCTGCAACATTAAATAAATTTAAAACGGAGATAGACAGTTTCCTAGCAGATTAGGGAATTAGGGGTTACGGGGAGAGGGCAGGGAAGTGGACGTGAGTCTAGATTCGGATCAGCCATGATCCTATTGAATGGCGGAGCAGGCCCGAGGGGCCGTATGGCCTACTCCTGCTCCTACTTCTTATGTTCTTATATTATGTTAACTTTGCGATATCCGGCACCGACGGGACCGAGCTGCTGCCGATCTATCAAAACTTCCGGATAGGCTAGCGCTAATGTTGAAGGATACGGAGGTTTTCATCTCTGTATCTGACAACAAACACTGTTGCTTAGCAACAGCTTGTAAACACTCGGCCCGTACCTTGGAAGCGTCTCTGAAGCCGTTGCTAAGCTACAGAGATGCTTTCCAGAGCCTGACTGTTAAAAAAATGCTAGGAGAAGAAAAAAAACCTAACCAAAACGGCTGCTGATTTCTGCCGTTAGATCGAGGTTTCCGGACATACAACCTCCGGATAAACCAAAGTTTCCTGTATATATTGTGATTAACTGGGGCCCTAGCACCAATCCCTGCGGTTCCCCACTAGTCACTGCCTTCCACTCGGAAAAAGACCCGTTTTTTCCAACTCTGTCTGCCAACCAGTTTTCTATCGAAGTCAGTACCTTACCCCCAATCCCATGTGCTTTAACTTTGCATGCTAGTCTCTTATGCGGGACCTTATCGAAAGCCTTCTGAAAGTCCAAACACACCACCTGAGGAGAGGGAACCATTAACAGCATTAGTTAACAAGGGAAGTTGAGTGGTCAGCAGTTCATAATCTCATTGTTGTTCGTGTGATCTTGCTGTGCACAAAATGGCTACTATATTTGCCTGCATAGCACGTTACTGCATTTTAAAGTAATTCACTGTATGTGAAGTAATATACAAACAACAATCAAATAAATAACCAATTCATCTGTTTTAGGTGTTGGTTGAGGAATAAATATTGGCCAAGACACCAGAAAAACCCCCATGCTCTTCTTCGAATAGTGCCGTGGGATCTTTTATGTCCACCAGACAGGGCCTCAGTTTAACGTCTTGACGGCACCTCTAATAGTGCAGCACCCTCTCAGTATTGCATGAAGTGCCAGCCTGGAGTATGTGCTCAAGTCTCTGGAGTCGGGCTTGAAGTTGCAACCTTCTGATTCAGGCGAGCGTGCTACCAACTGAGCCATGGCTGACAATTAGCTAAATTATTGTTGAGTGGAATTATGTAAATCCCCTGAAACAAACCAACAGTTACAACACATTGAACTGAGTTATTGTGCTACAAAGGAAAAGGTACAAACATTTTTATAAATAATGAAAACCAGAATGAAAATGGGGCAACATTTTTATACTAAAACAATCCTTTTTCTGCCTTAGTTGTGTTTAGAAAATATGTTGTATCGGTAGTTGCAAATCTGCCTTGAGGATTCGGTCTACTAAAATAAACCAAACCTTAAGCAGATCGACATATGGTAAGATTACATGTTTTTCTCACAAAAAGCCATTTTTCTGAAGAAACGTTAACTAGCAAAATTAAAATATACTTTATAACTATAACGTAGTAGTTCGTTGTCTGTTTTAATTTGCAGCATTGGCTAATTTGTTGACTTTCTGTTAATTGTTGAATTTCAATTAGACTCCATCTTTGCATTGTGTACAGTGCTCATTCTTTAGTTTAATCAGTAGTGTTGCTGGGTTTGCTAATCAGTAAAATCACCCATCTCCTGGGGCCAGACCAATTAGAGGGGATATATTCGAACAAACCGTTGATGAAGCTGATCATTTTGAACAATGCAGTTCTTGTGAACTCTACAGACTTTGCACAGCAGCCATGTTCCCATAGTGCTAACATTTTTGACATTTTGCATATCTGGACGTTTTAAGTTATTTCCATATTTTCTCCAGCAGTAGTTTGATTTAAGCTTGTAAACCTTGCACCACTTTTCAGTAATGCATATTTTAAATGGAGAAAAACTCCATACCATTTAGACATGTGAAGAATTGAAGACATATCTGTTCCTTCTGGCGTTGGGATTCTTATGCTGCCTAAATGACTCATATCTATAAGTGTTTTAATTGTGTTCGCAAACCTTTTTGTATTGGCAAGTGCTGAATCTGAATTGGTTGTTAGGAATCGGGACAATTAAGTTTGAATAAAATCAAATTTGGAGCAAATTTGATTTCACTGACAGCCTAATAAAATAAATTATTGTCCACTTGCACAAGGCATTAGAATATACAGCATAACAATACTAATACCCAAATTTTCCCCCAATCATGGTTGGCATTTAGCTTGGAGTTGCTAGAGTACTTTGTAAGCCTTAAAAGTATTGGCGGAGGTTCAGGTACATTCATTCATTTTCATTGCATTTTTGTAAATTTAATATTTATTTTTCTGCATCTTATCCTTGGTAGTGTTGGGGTAATTCTGCAAGGCTCTTTTACTAGTGTGGATTCTCCCTGGACTGCAGTGCAGTTCAGACATAAGGCTATAACAGTGCAGGACAAATTCTGGAGCCGGCGCATCCACTTCGTGAGGCTCCATGCTGGGAGAAAGCTTTGCAAAATTACCCCATATATTTCCATAAGATGGGGAAATGAAAGGTTAATATCTCTGCTGAAGCAGTGGTGATATGCATCTGAGTCACTGACTTTTCGAGTTGGGTTGTTGGTGGGGAGTCTTGCCCGCCAACCGTGCCTGTTGGAAAATTGTAGGCGTGGCACCCCAAATTACCCACTATGAGACCGGCAGGCAAAGTTCAACACCAGTGATCAGACTTAGAACATTACTCCCTATGTCCCATGATTCAAGGACTCTGTATTCTGGATCTAAATTCAAGTATGACATTTGAATCAATGCAAAAGCTCATGTGTCAGCCATGGCTCAGTTGTAGCACTCTTGCCTCTGACTCAGATGGTTGTGAATTCAAGCCCCATTCCAGAGACTTGAGCAGATAATCTAGGCTGACACTCCAGTGCAGTACTGAGGGAATGCTGCACTGTCGGAGGTGCTGTCTTTTGGCTGAGATATTAAACCGAGGCCCACTAAGGTTGGTGTAAAAGATCCCTTGGTGCTATTTGTAGTGCCTTGACATACAGCCATAGTGTTGCATTAAGATATTTTGTGTGTGTTTGCGCTCCTGAGGCCCAGGATCCTGTGGCTCAGTCGTAGCACTCTAGCTTCTGAGTCAGAAGGTTGTGGGTTCAAGTCCCACTCCAGAGACTTGATCACATAATCTAGGATCCAGTGTAGCACTGAGGGAGTACTGCACTGTCGGAGGTACCGTCTTTCGGATGAGACATTAAACTGAGGCCCTGCCTGCCCTCTCAGGTGGACGAAAAAGAACCTGTGGCACTATTTCGAAAAAGAGCATGGGAGTTTTCCCGATGTCATGGCCAACATTTATCCCTCAACCAAGATCACTGAAATAGATTATTTTGTCATTATCTCATTGCTGTTTGTGGGAACTTGCTGTGTGCAAATTGGCTGCCATGTTTCCTGCATTACAACAGTGATACACTACAAAAGTACTTCACTGGCTTTAAATACTTTGTGATGTCATGAGGTTGTGAAAGGTGCCATATAAATACAAGCCTTGCTAGAAAACAGAGACTAGGGATAAATGGGTCATTTTCAGGTTGGCAGCTGTAACTACTGGGATGTCGCAAGGATCAGTGCTTGGGCCTCAGCTATATACAATCTATATTAATGACTTAGATGAAGGGACCGAGTGCAATGTATCCAAGTTTGCTGATGATGCAAAACTAGGTGGGAAAGTAAGCTGTGAGGAGGACACAAAGGGGGAAAAATTCAGTTGGCTTGCGCCTCCCATTAGCGCCCTAATGGGGCGCAAAGCAACTAGCGCCTGGGCGCGGCGATGTTTACGCCGCTCCAGAAATTGACCTTATCCTCCCAGGGTACATTCATTTGTCTGAGGAGCAGTGTTTGCGCAGGCTGCGCTTCAGCAAGGAGGTGGTCACTGAGCTCTGCCACCTGCTGCAGCCAGATCTGCAGCCTCAACTGAGGACCAGGACGTCTCTTTTGGTGGCAGTGAAGGCCACAGTGGCTCTGAATTTTTATGCCACCGGCTCCTTTCAAGCAGCTACTGGGGACATCGCCAATATTTCCCAGTTTGCGGTCCATTGCTGTATCCAAAGAGCCTGCAAAGGGATATAGACAGGTTAAGTGAGTGGGCAATAAGGTGGCAGATGGAGTACAATGTGGGGCAATGTGAGGTTATTCACTTTGGTAGGAAGGACAGAAAAACAGAATATTTTTTAAATGGTGAGAAACTATTAAATGTTGGTGTTCAGGGAGATTTAGGTGTCCTCCAGGAAACAGAGTTAGCATGCAGGTACAGCAAGCAATTCTCTTCTTCTTCTTCTTAGGCAGTCCCTCAGAACTGAGGATGACTTGCTTCCACACTAAAAATGAGTTCTCAGGTGACTGATGAGCCCAATGCGGGACCTACAGTCTCTTTGTCCATGAGGGTCCTGACGTTCCAGGCCCCGAACTTCATTTTAAAGGGTGGAAGATGCCTGTGCGTGAATTCTTTTAACATGGGGTGGCCATTGCACACCAGCTATCACACGGGCTTGACAGAGCAAGGTCTTGGTCCAATGGCAAGGGGATCCAAGACGATTGGAGACCAGGCTCTGCTACATTGGTCTAGCGCACACACACATACAATTAGGAGGAAGTCAAATGGCATGTTGGCCTTTATTGCAAGGGGGTTGGAGTATAAGAGTAAGGAAGTTGCTACAATTGTACAGGGCTTTAGTGAGACCACACCTGGAATACTGTGCACAGTTTTGGCATCCTCTGAGGAAGGATATACTTGCCTTAGAGACGGTGCAACAAATGTTCACTAGGTTGATTCTGGGATGAGAGGGCTGTCCTATGAGGAGAGATTGAGTAGATTGGGCCTATACTCTCTGGAGTTTAGAAGAATGAGATATGCCAGAACTTCGGGTCCCCACGGGTGAGTACGCGCTGGGTACTCATGCGTAGGCTCAACGAAAGTGCCGGTTTCGTGCATGCACTGCGCATGCGCGGGAAACCAGAACTTCCGTTCCCTTAAAGGAAGGGGTTCACAGTTCGAACGCGTGCGCTGGAGAGGCAGCGCCTTTGCCTGGAACTTCCGTTTTTTTTGCAGCTTTCTCCGGGAGGGTAAGTCTCCAGGAGCTACGCTTGTAAAAAGCAGTCGCAAGGCCTGCTTTTAACAAGGTAAGTGGTGAATTAAGTTAAATTAAAACATTTTTTCCACAGGTTTATTATTTTTAAATACTTTAAAGAAAGGTAAGTTTATTTTTAGCCCCGTTAGAAACTGTAATTAATTTTTTCAAAAATTTTAATTATTGGCCCAGTAATTCGGGTCCCAACGTGTGAGTAAGCACCGTGTACTCACGCGTGGGCCCGATGGAAGTGCCGGTTTTCAGCATGCACAGCGCATGCGCAGAAAACCGTCATTTCCTTTCCTCTGAACCAAGGGGTTCAGAGGTGGAACGCGTGCGCGCAGGTGTCTGCGCGTGCGCGCTGAAATTCCTTTTTTTTACAGGGTTGCCCGTGCGATAAGGCCTCCAGTTTTTACGCAAGAAAAAAGCAGACGTAAGTACTTAGTTTTAAAAGGTAAGTGGTCTATTAATTAAAGTTGATTTTTTTTCCACAGGTTTATTATTTTTAAAGACTTTACAGTAAGGTAAGTGTATTTTTAGACTCGATTTTAAAAAAAATTATTTTTTTCAAAAATGTGATTAATTGTTTAAATTAGTTTTTTACAGTTATTAATAGTTCATTTAATTAGTGGGATTTTTAAAAACTTTTATTTGAAGTTTAAGTACTGTTTTGGGCGCCCGGAGTTTTCATGAGTTTGACAGTTCTTACTATCAAACTCATGAATGAACTTTTGCAACCTCCGATTGGTTGCCCAGTGCTCACGTGATCCCAGCCGGCTCATTGAACTAACTACGCCGCTGGATCACGCAAGCACAGCACGCCGGGAGCTGAATCGGGCCACTGACAGGAAATCCACGCAGGGCCAGGCTTCAACTGTCGGCGCGCTATGTAAGTGTAGGTCGGGGGCTTGCACCTGCGGGAAGCCCCCTGTAATGTATATACCTTTAAGGGGGCAACTATCTTTTACAGCTCATGTATACTGCAGTACCGGCAGTGACCACACCTGTATATAGCACTGAGTAGTAATCTGTACAGATCAGTTCCCGTGTGAGCCACGTTGAGTAAACACCTGTTGTACCGTTCTCCTGCAGTCTGTGTCTTATTATACACAGGCACAACATTGACGACAAGGCAAGTTCGAACCTACCTGCAACTCTGCATCACCTCCCGGAGATTCGTTCCTGGAGTTCAGTGGATTGGAGGTCAAGTCCAGAGACTCGGGCGTCGACCACGGGCAACCGCCCAGTCATCCAGCAGAGACTTGAGAATTGCGGGGGAGGCTGTCGAGAGCCAGGCTTGGCTTTCCAGTCAAGTGGGTCCAGCGAAACGGGCTGGCAACAGGTAGTGCGCAGACCCTTCCCGGACAGCGGCGGGCTAGAGCCCGACCGAACGGCACAGGAAAGGGCCGAGCAGCGTCGACGGGGGAGAGAGAGAAAGGGCAGAGCGCACAGGGCACAGCCGGTGTTCAGGGGCCGAGCAGCGTCGAAGAGAGGGAGAGAGAGACACGCAGAAACCTACAGGGCGCCGCCATTGCCACGAGAACCGCCGGGAGCGGCGTTGGCAGCAGTGGGGGAGGAAGGAAAGCACGGGAGACGCCATTTTAAGCCATTGAGAGACGCCATTTTAAACCACACCCAAAATGCCGAAGAGTGGCAGTATCACCGCATTTGACAATGAAGTCGAAGATTGGACTACATATGTCGAATGAATAGAGGTATACTGCAAGGCAAAGGAGGTGTCAGATGACAAGAAAGCGTTGGTATTGTTAAATTTAATGGGTGCAAAGACGTATGGTTTATTACAAAATCTAGTAACCCCAACGAAGCCAATGGAAAAGAGTTTTGAAGACATAGTAACGATACTGCAGGAACATTTAAACCCCACACCGCTGCTGATAGCAGAAAGATTCAAGTTTCACAAATGGAACCAGCATAAGGATGAAAGCAATGCTGATTATTTAACATGGTGTGGAGATGCCGGAGTTGGACTGGGGTGGACAAATGTAAGAAGTCACACAACACCAGGTTATAGTCCAACAGCTTTATTTGAAATCACAAGCTTTCGGAGCGCTGCTCCTTCGTCAGGTGAAGTGGAGAAATGCATAAAGACACAGCTTATATAGTCAGAGAATAATGTCAGTTGTTTACAGGTAATCTTTCCAACTGCCATTTATCACACCTCGGCAGAGAGATAATCACAGCAATCAAAGGTGTGAATGGTGTCCAAACAGGTCAGTCAGGAAAACATTACATCAAAGAACAATGAGGTGGGGTCACAAGGGGTCAAATATTGCAGATGCTGGGGTCTGTATGAAAAACAAAAAAACAGACAAAAAACATTTTTTTTGCTGGAAATCACAGCAGGTCTGGCCGCATATTTGACCCCTTGCGACCCCACCTCATTGTTCTTTGATGTAATGTTTTCTGACTGACCTGTTTGGACACCATTCACACCTTTGATTGCTGTGATTATCTCTCTGCTGAGGTGTGATAAATGGCAGTTGGAAAGATTACCTGTAAACATCTGACATTATTCTCTGACTATATAAGCTGTGTCTTTATGCATTTCTCCACTTCACCTGACGAAGGAGCAGCGCTCCAAAAGCTTGTGATTTCAAATAAAGTTGTTGGACTATAACCTGATTATTTAACAGAACTGCGCAAACTATCAAAACACTGCCAGTTTGGAGCGGGACTGGCAGATGCATTAAGGGACAAGTTTGTGTGTGGGCTTCAAAGTGAAGGAACCCAGAAATGGCTTTTATCTGAAAAGGACCTTACGCTGGAAAAGGCTTTCAGCATTGCGGTATCATATGAAACAGCAGCACGGGGCACTGCAGAGATACAACAGAGACCGCAAGAATATGGCACAAACGAAATGTCATATGGAACAGAGAAGTGCTATCGCTGAGCAAGAACAACACACGACCAGAATGATTGCTGGTTCAAAGACAAAGTGTGCAGACAGTGTGGAAAAGTAGGACACATAGCATGAGTCTGCAGGTCGGGAAAGAAAACCAGCAATAAGAAACCTACCAAAGAAAAGTACAGGAAGGTACATAAGATGATGGAGAATAGTTCAGACGAACAAAAGAGTGATAGCGACTCCGAAAGCAGGGAACTGAGTTGTCTGAAACTACATAATGTGATCACAACAGAGGATCACCGAACCATTTGGGTCACTCTCAAGATAGCAGGAGTCCAGGTAAAGATGGAATTGGACACAGGATCAGCCCTAACAGTCATAAACCGATGGGACTACGAGCGGCTATTCTCACACATACCCTTGAGAGACACAAAAATTATTTTGAAGACGTACACGGGGCAAAAGGTCTACCCCAAAGGAAAAATAAGGGTGACCGTTATATATAACGGTAAGGAAACACCAAAACTAGACCTGTATGTATTGCAAGATGGAGGACCACCATTACTGGGACATGAATGGATCCGGAAAATACAACTGGATTGGCATTCCATACAGGCACTGACTGTGGCTGACAAAAAGGATGATGATGTCACAACTGGGCGACTGTCAAAGATCCTAACTGATGCAAAAGAAGTGTTCCAGCAAGGACTCGGAACACTAAAAGGCATGACAGCGACGATTAAAATTGAAGAAAATGCAAGCCCAAAATTTTTTAAGGCCAGACCGGTACCTTATGCGATCCGCCCAGCCGTCGAAGCAGAGCTGGAGAGTCTGGAACGTTCAGGTGTACTGTCCAAGGTAGACTGGAGCGAGTGGGCTACACCCATCGTCCCTGTGATGAAAAAGTCATTGAGCAGCATGCCTGGGGAACCAAGGAAGGTTCGCATCTGTGGGGACTTTAAGGTAACAGTGAACCCGGTCCTTCACATCGTACAATATCCACTTCCACGGATTGAAGATATTTTCGCCTCGCTATCTGGAGGGAAACGCTTCACTAAGATTGATCTGGCCCAGGCGTATCTGCAAATGGAGGTAGAAGAAGCATCAAAAAAATACCTCACAATCAACACCCATAAAGGTCTCTACCAATACACCCGGCTGGTATTCGGGGTAGCATCAGCTCCGGCTATTTGGCAGAGGGCAATGGAACAAGTCCTGCAAGTGATCCCAGGGACCCAGTGTTATTTGGACGACATCCTGGTCACGGGCGAAAATGACAGTGATCACCTTGCCAACCTGGAGCAGGTGCTCACTAGATTGCAGGAATATGGGCTCCGAGCTAACCGCCCCAAATGCGAGTTTTTTAGAAAACAGATCTCGTATTGTCGCCACGTTATCGATAAAGAGGGGTTACATAAGTCCCCAGAGAAGATTGAGGCAGTAGTCAAGGCTCCAGCATCGGAAAATGTGTCACAACTGAGGTCGTTCCTCGGGCTGGTAAACTACTACCATAAGTTCTTGCCAAATTTGTCTACAATACTACACCCACTGAACACCCTACTGCAGACTGGGGTGCCATGGAAGTGGAGTGACGAATGTAGACGAGCTTTCCAGAAGAGCAAAACACTAATCAATCGAAAGAGGTATTGGCCCATTACAACCCGGCATTACCAATTCGGTTGGCATGTGATGCGTCACCCTACGGCATTGGAGGGGTGCTGTCGCACAAATTCTCGGACGGCTCAGAGAGGCCAATAGCCTTTGCGTCACGATCACTAACCTCAGCTGAGCGTAACTACGCCCAGATTGACAGGGAGGCCCTCAGCCTAGTGTGGGGAGTGAAAAAATTCAATCACTATCTGCATGGGCAGAAATTCACCTTGCTGACTGATCACCAGCCTCCTGTCTCCATTTTTAATCCAAAGAAGGGCGTTCCGGTGATGACTGCGCAACGACTACAAAGATGGTCACTTTTTCTAGGGGCGCACCACTATGAGATTGAATATAAGGGCACGAAACAGCATGGAAATGCTGATGGGCTATCACGCCTGCCACTGCCTACTGCGGAGGAAGCACCAGCAGTGGATCCTGTCAAAATATTTCATTCGACTATAGTTGAATACCTACCGGTAACTAACGCTTGTATCGAAAAGGAAACCCGAAATGACCCGACACTGTCTCGGGTATATGATTTGACGGTGAAGGGATGGCCAGCACATGGCGACTCACTGTTGCCAGCATTCTCGACAAGGATAGAACAGCTGTCAGTGTGCCGGGGGACCTTGATGTGTGGATCCCGAGTGGTAATTCCACCCAAGTTAAGGGATAGAGTGCTCAATGAGCTTCATGAGGGTCATCTGGGAGGGGTAAAAATTAAAAGCCTAGCCAGGGCTTATGTGTGGTGGCCGGGAATCGATAAACAAATCGAGGACCTGGCCAAAAGCTGCTCAGGATGCCAGAAAGTCCAAAATGCACCACCACAGGCCCCTCTACACCCATGGGAGTGGCTCTCATCTCCATGGCAACGGGTGCATATTGATTTTGCTGGTCCATTCATGGACTCAATGTTTTTAATAGCTGTGGATGCACACTCGAAATGGCCTGAGGTCATCAAAATGTCCTCCACCACCACGGAGAAAACTATTGCAGTCCTACGGACCATTTTTGTCAGGAATGGCTTGCCAGAACAGATTTGCTCCGACAACGGACCACAGTTTGTGTCCGAAGAGTTCCGGAGGTTCTTGAAAAAGAATGGGGTAAGGCATTACACATCCGCCCCGTATCATCCAGCCACAAATGGATTGGCTGAGAGGTTCGTACAAACCTTTAAGAAGGCAATAAAGGCTATGTACAATGACAACATTCCGCTGCAGCACAAGGTGGACAATTTCCTGTTCGCCTACCGGAATGCGACACATGCAGTCACCAACCAGGCCCCAGCCATGATGTTCTTTAACCGAAGGTTAAGATCTCACCTGGATTTGCTCAGACCAAACGTACGAAGCGATGTTGAGAGTAAGCAATTCCAGCACATCCATGAGAAGCCGACAAGGAGCTTCAATGTAGGGCAACCAGTCTTGGCCCGCGACTACCGAACAGAAAAATGGCAGCCAGGAACGATATGCACACGGCAGGGCCCACTAATGTACACAGTGGACGTTGGGGAGAGCATCGTGAGATGCCATGCTGACCAGATCCTAGAGTCACAGGAACAAGTCAACCCCATGCCTCGCCCATACGTACCTGGTGATGAACCCGATGTACAGGTCGCATCTACCCCAGAAACAGTAGCATCGGAAGCTGATGAACCAACCGACGACAGGGGGCCAGAATCGCCTCCACACCAAGAGCAAGACACTTGGGAAAGGCGCAATCCAGAAAGGATCAGGAAGCCTCCCCAAAGACTGAATATATAAATAGACTATTTTCAGCTAATGTTGCATGTTAAAAGTGTTAATTGTAATTAGTTTGATATTTAATTGTTTAATGAGTGTTATGGTACTGTTAATCTAAAAGGGGAGGAATTGTAATGTATATACCTTTAAGGGGGGAACTATCTTTTACAGCTCATGTATACTGCAGTACCGGCAGTGACCACACCTGTATATAGCACTGAGTAGTAATCTGTGCAGATCAGTTCCTGTGTGAGCCACGTTGAGTAAACACCTGTTGTACCGTTCTCCTGCAGTCTGTGTCTTATTATACACGGACACAACACCCCCGACACCAATTTCTGGGCCAATGTTTAAAATAGTTACTTTATGTAATTTATAGTTATTTTTAAAATGTGATTTTTTAAAAATTATTTGAAGTTTTAGTGATGTTTTGGGGCTGAATTGTATTCATAGATTTGAACGATCTTCCTGTCAAATCTATGAATACAGATTCCCTGCTACCATTGGCTCTCCATGGCCCACGTGATCCCAGGGGACACTTCAAACTAACTGCGCCCCTGGGATACGCAAGCACTGCGCGCCGGCAGTTGGAGCATGCCCAGGATCGGAATCCCACGCGGGCCCACAGCACAACGGCCGGCGCGCTAGGTAAGTGCAGGTCGGAGGCTTGCACCCGCGGGAAGCCTCCGACCCAAATTTCTGGGCCATGATCTCATTGAAACATATAGGGCCGGATATTCTGATCCCTACGGGTGTGTACGCATTGTGCACCCACCCGTAGGGACATCGGAATTGCCAGTTTCAGGCATGCACTGAAAACCGGCATTTCCGATCTGTCAAGAACGATCTTGACAGATTGGACGCCTGCCCTGGAGAAGGGCCTCTGCGGGCGGATAGTTCCGCTTTTTGGAGACCCTTCGCCCGCAGAAAACCCTTACAATTCTTACGCCTGGTAAAAGCCTGCTTTTACCAGGATAAGAGTAGAAAAAGTTTTTTAAAAATTTCACTGATTTATCATTTAAAAATACTTTTTAAAAAAAGGTAAATCTATTTTTAGCCCCGTAAAATACTTTAATTATTTTTTTCAAAAAATTAAATTTTGTTTAAAATATTTAATTTATTGTAATTTCAAGTCATTTTAAAAATGTGATTTTTTAAATGTATTTAAAGTTTTACTGTGTTTTTTCATTGATCTCCATAAATATATTTAACAGGTCTTCCTGTCAAATGTATGAAGGGAGATTCCCTTCTGTGATTGGCTCCCCATGGCCCACATGATCCCAGGGACGCTGCGAACTACCTGCGCCCCTGGGATACGTGGGCCCTGCACACTTGGAGTTTGGAGAGGCCCAGTATCGGAAGTGTGCACGTCCCGAGAGCCCTCAGGTAAGGGCGCAGATTTTTCCAAATTGGAAAATACGGGCCATAAGATTCTGAGGGGTATTGACAGGGTAGATGCTGAGCGGTTGTTTCCCCCGGCTGGAGAGTCTAGAACTAGGGGGCATAGTCTCAGGATAAGGGGTAGGCCATTTAAGACTGAGATGAGGAGGAATTTCTTCACTCAGAGGGTGGTGAATCTTTGGAATTCTCTACCCCAAAGGGCTGTGGATGCTGAATCGTTGAGTATATGCAAGGCTGAGATAGATAGATTTTTGGACTCATGGGGAATCAAGAGATATGGAGATCAGGTGGGAAGTGGAGTTGAGGTCGAAGATCAGCCATGATCTTATTGAATGGTGCAGCAGTCTCGAGGGGCCGTATGGCCTACCCCTGCTCCTAATTCTTATGTTCTTACCTTTCTACTCACTTGTATTCAGTTTGGTAGTTTAGATTGTTACTGAAATAGAGTAAATAGTGCTAATTGTATCGATGTGGATTCAAATATTAGTGCCTACCTCCAATAGGTTGCACAGCACAAGCAATTATTAATTTCTGATTTACAAAGGTCTTACTGTCCCTTATTTCCAAGTAAACTAGGTCAAACCTGACCCACATTGATTCAGACAAAGTCATCTGAACATAGTATAAGCAGCTTTGTTCATCTAACCCTCATTTACTCTGGGACTTGAGCTATTCTTATATGTACTGTGGTAAATGATCAATTTAAATTCCATTGAAAACCACAGTTGGCTAAATCTAGAATTAAAATCTTATGATGTTTTTACTCTAAAATAGTAATGGTGTAAACTTTGACCCAGTCTCATTCCACAGTACATGATACTGTATTTATTAACAACATGGTGACTTAAATGACAGATGATGCTGCTGAGTTGGAGTCTATCCAGCATCTGCACAGGGTTCCAGTAAATGACTATCAGATTTCAAAAAAACTGCTAATAAAATTCCTCCATAAAAATGTAGATAACTGCAAATGTAAACAGAGCAACTTCAGAGGTGAGCTGACAAGTGGAATTCAGTCACCCTCGCTATATTGGGCAAAGTTTTCCCCCTGGTGTCCCAGTGCGGAGTGGACAAACAAACCATGAACTTTTGAAACCGGCAATAAATGAAGGATTCCACCAAGAACATTATCCTTTCTCTCTTTGACTTGCTGTGCATTTCATAGAAACATAGAAACATAGAAACATAGAAGATAGGAGCAGGAGTAGGCCATTCGGCCCTTCGAACCTGCTCCGCCATTCAATGAGATCATGGCTGATCATCCAAATTCAGTACCCTGTCCCTGCCTTCTCCCCATATCCCTTGATCCCTTTAGCCTTAAGAAATATATCCAACTCTTTTCTTGAATATATTTAATGAACTGGCCTCCACCGCCCTCTGTGGCAGAGAATTCCACAGGTTCACCACTCTCTGGGTGAAGAAATTCCTCCTCATTTCAGTCCTAAATGGCTTACCCCTTATCCTTAGACTATGACCCCTGGTTCTGGACTCCCCAGCCATCAAAAACATCCTTCCTGCATCTAGTCTGTCCAGGCCTGACAGAATTTTATAGGTTTCGATGAGATCCCCTCTCATTCTTCTAAACTCCAGTGAGTATGAGCCCAATCGACACAATCTCTCCTCATACGTCATTCCTGCCATCCCAGGTATCAGCCTGGTGAATCTTCGCTGCACTCCTTCCATGGCAAGAACGTCCTTCCTCAGGTAAGGCGACCAAAACTGCACACAATACTCAAGGTGTGGTCTCACCAAGGCCCTGTACAACTGTAGCAAGACATCCTTGTTCCTGTACTCGAACCCTCTTGCTACAGTGTTTTCTGTTTTTATTTTACAATAGAGTACACTTGATGCCAGTGCCAGTCCTGGAGGAAATGAAAATGTGGCTGCTCTAATAATGAGAGTTGGTCTGAGCACAGCAATGTGGGTACCAAAAGCTTGATTTAAAAAGAACCACAACTGGCATAACAGAAGCTCAGGATGATCTTTGTTTCCCCTCTTCTGCTGAGCTTGTGTACAGTTTAAAAGTTTCCAACACCACTGGAACAGATAAAAAGACTTCTCATTGTTAGTAATGAAAATATCGGTGGTATCTTTGTACAGTATATTTTTTTCTCATTTAAACTATGGAGTTACATGTCACATTTGTATTATGTGGATGTACCCAAGGATTTCTCATAATTTAGGATTATGGCCCTGACGAACACAATCCTTTTATGTGTGTATAGGCAAAACTTAGTGTGGCTACTCAAAGCAGTCCAAGTTTGTATATGCAGGCACACATGCTGTGCAGTTCCTTTAATTGGCTCAGAGTCTAACCTAGTGAATATTTTAACTTCTGTAGCACAACATTTGATCAGCTGTAATTAACATTAGCATGCACTCATGTGGTTCCTTACATGGTGAGCCATCTCATCTCGGTGGGAGGAGATGATGGGGCGGAGGAGTGGATTCCTTACCCACCAACTTGCATGTGGCTAGAATTCCAAACAGTTGATACGAGTAGTTCGTTGTGTTCCACAAGCAGCATCTATGGTTTAGTTGACCTATATTGTCTTAGTCATTTCAAGTGTTTTTTTTGGAATGGCTTTACTCATTGGAATAAAATTCTACTCTGTTGGGAAATAACAGATTTTGTTCATGGAAGAATTGAACAAAGGGTCTCTGTCTTAGAGTCTCTGGGTTATTGCAAGGTTATCAAGTGCATCTAAATGGAAGAGTTGACACTATCTATTGCTCCATGACATTAGGGAAATGTACACACTGGGGTGGTGTTGTTCATCTGTAGGTAAGGAAAGCTTCACTGTTCAACTCTACTGTCCTGGAAACCTATTCAAAGTTCAAGATAAAAAATGTAGCATTGTTATCTTGTAAACATTTTTTCCAAGAATACTATCATTGAAAATATAGATTTTTTTCTCAGAGGCAATCTTTCATTTCTGTTTCATTTATGCCAGACATGTTTATAAACTTACCCATTTCCAGGGCATGATGCAGTACAGTCCAAAGAATAGAATAGCACATGATATATGTAGCACTCGTGTATTTAACACAGGTCAAATGCAATAAGAAAAAATACTTCTGGATTTTTAATGTTGCTAAAACAATATTTCAAATGACATAACTTAAAAGCAAGTAAAGAATTCAGATAGGAATTCAGTTGCAGCCTTTAGCTGTCTACAAATACAACCAGTGTATTGTCTTCAAGATACAGCTGCTATATGCCAAGTGGATGAACAGTCCTATTAGTCCTAGCCAATCTGGACACATAAAGATGCTGAAAATAGATTTTCACATATGCTACTGGAAACTCACTTTTTTCCCCCTGATGATACTGATGAAATATCCAACATGAGAATATTATAATTTGAATGTTAGTAATTTTTCAATAAGATGTTTCAACAGCTGAAAGTGATTTTGTTCAAACTCTGTATAATAGGTCCAATGATCTGCAACTGGTATTTTTAGCTGCTCCAGAGTAGTTCTTTTGTTCCAGCATCCAGCTCCGTCAAATAGGTTTCACCATCTGCAGTCTTCACAGCAGCATATCTAATAAACCTTAATAACTAGATTTTGTTTTGATGGGATGTAAACTCTATTCTGAGACTTGACAATTTTATGACCTTTAGTCCAGAGATTCAAGGTCTTAATCAGCTGCATCAGAGTGTGGAGCTAAAATCTTCTTGTTTTATTTTACTTGGGTGATTATAATAAATAGTACTTTTATAATTATATTATTTTATCAGGTTGAAACATCTCAAAGTGCTTAGTTAATTTTGATTTGCAGTGACCATTATTGAACCTAATGAGTTACTAAAATAATGCTGCCCAATGATATTATGATTTCAGAACCGATTCAACCACAAACAATTATCTGTAAAAGGTTAGTATGTGATAAACAAGTTTAGAAAAAACAGGAAGGAAATAAAATATATTTAATTTAGAGGGGAACTTTGATGCAGTTATACACTGTCTTCCCATACTGAGGCTAGATTGAAGCATGGATTTTATTTCCTATTCAGTATGAGAAACAAATACTGGCCTTACATGCTAATTCTGCTGAATCCAAAGCCTATCTGGAACATTAAACAATTTAAGCTCCAGAACTCCCTAATCGCTCTGACTCTGAATTGGCCATTCAGCCTGCCAGTGGCTAAAAGGAAATGTCCGTCTACGATGATTAGCTTGTTTGCATTGATGCGACTGGATGAAACTGCCCCTTCCTCCTGTGGCATGAGTACAACCTTCATTAATTGCCAAGTTTTCCACTGACTTTGGAACTGCTGTCAATGAAAAACTAGCAATGTAAATATGCTGTAAATAAGTATATTGGCTTCGATCTTAAATCTTGTGCACCAGAAGGAATGCTAGTGCTATCCTAACTACTCCTTCCCAAATCATAAATGGGGTGGTTTTGAGAGGCAGCAAGAATTAAAATTTTGCCGACTCTTATCAATTTAAAGGTTATGCACATCATCATATTTAGCAGAATTTGCATCTGAATCTTAACATTCATATTCAAGAAAGAGGAAAGGGTTAAGCCTGGAAAGTGTAGGCCAGTTAATCTTGCCTCAATTATGGGTAAACTTCTGGAGGACAACTTTCCTCTCTAATATGCCTGGGCTAGGTGTTGGGGTGGGATGGGGGAAGGAAAATCAACCCTTGAGTCCATAATGCAGGATGAAATTAGTGAACACTTCAGAATGGCATGGGCCAAGCTGGGGTAATCAGCATGGATTTGCAAGGGGCAGCGCATGCTTTACTAATTTAATTGAATTTTACGAGTATCTGGAGAAAGGAAATTGGTTGGATGTTGTCTATAGGGATTTCCAGAAGGCATTTGATAAGATGCCTCATAAGAGACATGAAAATAAAAGGAATACAGTTGTTGGATAAAAGGATGGCGAATGGGTAGAAAACAAATTAGCAGGATGTGGTTAGTGCTGTGACTCAGCGATCTGTGCTGGGACATCTTTTGTTTTCCACTTTATATGAATGATTTTGGCATAGACATAAGAGGGACAATATCAAAGTTTGCTGATGATAAAACCGAATTGTGGAAAACTATGAAGAAGAATGAAAGAGATTGCAGGAGGATATAGATAGGCTAGTGCACTGGACAAATTGGTGGTATATGCAATTCACGCAGAGAATATGAAGCTGTACATTTTAGGATAAAGAACAATGAAAAGAAACATACCCTAAATGGTAAGATGCTTACAGAGTGGAGGAGGAGCAAGATCTAGGATCTTTAAACATCAGAGTGGAGGTAGAAAAGGCCATAAAATGACAAAAGAGATTATAGGCTAAAAATTGAGTAGCGCCCCAATTGGGGTGCTAACTTCGCCGGGGCGCTAAAAGTAGCGCCCCGGAAAAATTAGCACCCCCATGCCGGCAATTGAGTGGTTGCGCCCCAAGGGGGAAGCGGGGCGCTACTGTAAGCGCCCCCCATCCCTCTTGGGGCGCTGTGAGTCAATATTGCGGCGTTATGTGCCGCAGCACCACACGCTGCGGCACATCGCGCCGTGGTATTGCAGGCCTTCCTCCCCTTCTTAAAGGGGAGGGGCATTGTGCAGCGCGACCTGGGGCCCAGCTGGGCCCCCGGGGATCGGGTGTGCAGGCAAAAGTGCCCAGCACTCAAGAGAAGTGCCGGGCTCTTGGAGCGCAGCCAGCACTCCGTGGGGGGGGGGGGCGTTTCAGGAGGTCTGGGACAGGAGCGCAGGCAGGTGCTGGCAGGCGGCCAGCAACAAAAATGGCCGCCCCGCACCTCGCCTTTAAATTGCGCCTCCCCGGCCGCAGGTACGCCCCCCTGACCCCGTCGGACATAGTGTCCGGCAGTAAGTCAGGGGGCGTTCCCGAAGATCGTGGCCGGGGCGAGAGCGAGGCGCTGCGCATGCTAATGACGTCATCGCCAGCGGCGCAGTGCCGCAGGGCGCTACCGGTTAGCGCCACCACTAACTTCCCGCTGAATTTTGCAGGAGGCTTGGGGAGTGCCGCGCCCGGGCGCTAGTTGGTTTGCGTCCCGTTAGCACCCTCTTAAGGTGCTAATGGGAGGCGCAACCAACTGAATTTTTCCCCCTATAGGTTTTATATCATAGGAGTATTGAATACAAAGGTGTACAAGACAGTGGTTAGGCCACAGTTGAAGTATTAAGTACAGTTCTGGGAACCCATTACAGGAAGGATATTTAACCATGGAAAGGGTACAGTGAAGATTCACTAGAATGATACCAGAAAAGATTGGTCATAGTTTTGAAGAAAGGGTCAAGAAATTGGGGATTTTTCACTAGAACAGAGAAGGCTAAGAGGGAATCTGATTTTGACAAGTATGAAAGGCTTTGAGAGTATAAATAGTGAAAAAATGCTTCCCTGGTTGACAAATTGGCAATAAGAGGATGTATTACTGGTTAAATTTTAAATCCTTACTTTCAAACCCCTCCATGGTCTGGCCACATTCTCCTTGCAACCTCTTCCAGCCTCCTATTCTCTCCTACACCCTTCGATCCTCTGACCTTGGTCTTTTGTGCAGTCCCCTACCCTGTTTTCCCACCCATGGCTCCACTCTCTGAAATGCCTCAGTTCCTCTGCCTCATTTCTCTCCACTGTGGGAAAATCTTCTCAAAACACATCTTTTAGACTAAGTAGTTTGGTCATCCTTCCTAAGATCTCCCTGTACGATTTGGTGCCTGTTCCCTTATCTGTTCCTTTCTTCACTCCCTACTATAAAATGCCTTGGGACAACGTACTATTTAAATGCAGGTTGTTGTTGCTAAACTCAGGATTATTGCTAGAAGAATGTAGCAGGAAGTTAGAAGAATTAATTTCTCATGAAGCTGATTATTAGATTATGGTTTGCCGCAAGGGGTCATTGACGTAGAGCCTATGGGCTTGATTTTAATTCCTGAGGTGGGTTGGAGTCGGATTGCATGGTGAGGGGGCTCCGGAGCTGCTTCTGGCGGGATCAGCTGCAGATTTCCGATTTTGCTTCAATGAGCTTGTTGATTTCAAAGGGGTGCGCTGGCCGGTCCAATGAGTGCAATCGGGTCGGTTGGCCGCCTCTGATGACATCATCATAGCAGCTGCTTTTAAAGCTGCCATTCAGCCTAAGCCTTTCTCTTGTGGATTCCTGGACTCATTGATATTGATTTATGTGCAATGACTTCTTCCAGAGGCGAGGCTGCTCCTCGATTTAATGATGATTCCCTCCATGTTCTTGTGGATGCTGTCAGAGAGCGCAGGGAGATTCTCTTCCCTCCTGATGGCCGGAAGAAGTCTCCTCAGTAGACCAAGGCAGCTTGGCTGCGCATTGCTCAGGAGGTCAGCGCAAGGTCCATATGTTCATGCTCATGGATCCAGTGCCGAAAAAGATTCAATGATCTTGTGCGAACATCAAAAGTGAGTATCCCATCACACTTGCCTTCAATCTGCTTCCCTTCTCTTCTCATCACCAGCACTCTGCGTTGTAAGCCTGCTCCTCCACATCCCACCTTACCCTTACTTCCCTTGCACCATTTCCTATCCATCTCTGTCTCTGCACTGAATGACTTCAGCATCCTGCCTATGCACCCCTTAGACTCGCTCTCACTGTCATGCAGTGACAACAACTAACAACACACAGGGAGCTACCTTCCTCTTGGGACCTTACCCCATCTTCGTCTCCCTCAAAGCTTCTATGGTAGGGATTATTCACACTCACTCCATCACTGTGGCTGAAATACTGCTCGTGTCCCTCCTTGCAGGAAAAGATAGCCCACAATAAGAGGGAGAGAGCATTGATTGGAGGAGGAGCACCTACCCTAGCAACATTGACCAGTGCTGAGGAGGCTGCATTGGAGATTGTTGGAGGTGGCGAGGACTTGGAAGTGGGTGATGGAGAGATGGGCACACTAGAGGAAGCTGGTGACATAATAGAGTTTCATCCCTCTCAGACTGCAATGGCATATAATGTTCATAGAAAATCGCATTGTATCATCTGTTCAAAAGGATGTGTCTGCTACATCAATATCAGATGTCTAAATGATGCCCTTACTCTCCCACAGGATCATCGAGCACCCCACTCCCCACGATCCAGGACGAAGAGCCGGACAACTCCTCAGAGGAACCTGAAGCCTCTGAGGGAGCAGTGTCACCAGGACTCAGTGCACCCAGCACTAGCGCAGCAATGCACACCTCGGTGGGGTCCTCGCGAGTTAGAGTAGTGTTATCACCTGGTCTATAACAGCACACAAGTGAGCATCAGCAGATGGTGGAGACAGCGACAGCAGTGGAGAGTCCTCGATGGAGCCCGCAGGACTCCCCTAGCTCTCTGAGCTGCATGCAGACGCTGTGCCTATGCGGCCATCTAGAAAAAGAAGGTATCAGGAAATACAGGAACAAGTGCAGGAGTCTCTAGAAGGGTTTGCCTCCAGGGTTAGTACGAGTGTGCATAGAATGGAGGAGTCCATCTCTAACATCAGCACTGCCATGGTGGAGGCAATGGCGCATGAACGAACCACCATGGATAGGATGGCAACCTCCGTGGAAAGGATGGCTACCTCAGTGGAAAGGATGGCTACTGCCATGGAGGAAATAAGTCGCCAGAGTCAGGAAAACATGGTGACTGTTCAAAATAAATTGTCATCTCTGGAGGAGAGATGGGCAGCTATTGAGCAGAGAGACCAGAGCTTCATGGACGTCCTTGTGATGAGGATTGCCAGTGCAGATACGGGTTCTCATGGTCCCCCTGATGTGCAGTAAGGTGTTCTCCAGCCACTTGCACTGAGGTGCAGCTGACCCATGAAAGGGATGTTGTTGGCAGGACAGAAGGAAGTGTGGGCTCCTCTCAAAGCACTCTCACCATAAGAACATAATAGGAGCAGGAGTAGGCTATTTGGCCCTTCGAGCCTGCTCCGCCATTCAATGAGATCATGGCTGATCTTCTGCCTCAACTCCATTCACCGGCCCTATCGCCATATCCCTTTATATCCTTACTCGTCAGAAATCTATTGACTTCTGTTTTGAATATACCCAATGACTGAGCCTCCACAGCCCTCTGGGGTGGAGAATTCCAAAGATTCACCACCCTCTGTGAAGAAATTTCTTCTCATCTCAGTCCTGAATGGCCTATCCTTTATCCTGAGGCTGTGGCCCCTGGTTCTAGACTCCCCAGCCAAGGGAAACATTCTCGCAGCATCCATCCTATCAAGCCCTGTAATCATTTTGTATGCATCAATGAGATCTCCTCTCGTTCTTCTGAATTCAAGAGAATACAGGTCTAGTTTACTCAATCTCTTCTCATACCACAGTCCCGCCATCCCAGGAATCAATCTCATGAACCTTTGTTGCACTCCCTCTATGGTAAATATATCCTTCCTTAGGTAAGGAGACCAAAACTGTACACAGTACTCCAGGTGTGGTCTCACCAAGGCCCTATATAATTGGAGTAAGACTTCTTTACTCCTGTACTCAAATCCTCTTATAATGAAGGCCAGGATACCATTTGCCTTCCTAATGGCTTGCTGCACTTGCACATTCACTTTCAGTGACTCATGTACAAGACACCCAGGTCCCTTTGAGCATCTGCATTCCCCAATCTTTCACCATTTAGGAAATGCTCTGCCTTTCTGTTTTATCTACCAAAGTGGATAATTTCACATTTATCTACATTATATTCCATCTGCCATGTTCTCGCCCACTCACTGAGCCTGTTGAGATCCCCTTGAAGCCTCTTCACATCCTCTTCACAACTGCCACTGCCACCTAGCTTTGTATCATCAGCAAATTTGGAAATGTTACATTTAGTTCCCTCATCCAAATCATTGATATAGATTGTGAATAGCTGGGGCCCAAGCACTGATCCTTGTGGTACCCCACTAGCCACAGCCTGCCATCCTGAAAAAGACCCGTTTATCCCTACTCTTTGTTTTCTGTCTGTTAACCAATTCTCAATCCATGCTAGTATATTACCCCCAATTCCATGTGCCCTAATTTTGTTTACCAACATCTTGTGTGGGACCTTATCGAAGGCGTTCAGAAAATCCAGATGCACCATATCTACCGGTTCCCTTTGTCTACTTCACTGGTTACATCCTCAAAGAACTCCAATAGGTTTGTTAAACAGGATTTCCCTTTCATAAATCCATGTTGACTCTGCCCAATCTTGCTATTAGTTTCTAAGTGTCCAGTTATTGCATCCTTTATAATAGATTCCAGCATTTTCCCAACTACTGATGTGAGGCTAACAGGTCTGTAGTTCCCCATTTTCTCTCTCCCTCCTTTATGAAATAGCAGGGTTACATTTGCTATCCTCCAATCTGCAGGAACTGTTCCAGAATCTATAGAATTTTGGAAGATGACAGCCAATGCATCCATTATACCAATGGCCACCTCTTTCAAAACCCTAGGATGTAGGTCATCCGGTCCTTGGGATTTATTGACCTTTAGTCCCATTAATTTTGCTAGTACTGCTTTTTTTTACTAATTAAGTTCTCATTTTCACCACACCCTTGGTTTTCTCGTATTTCTGGGAGGTTTTTGTGTCTTCCTCCGTGAAGACAGAAACAAAGGCCTAGAAATTCAGTTGGCTGCGCCAGCCGTTAGCGCCTTAGGAGGAGTAGATCTGGAGCGCTAGGCGCTTAGCGCCCGGGCGCAGCGCGATCTGCGCCTCGCCCCAACTTCAGTAGACATTTAGCGCCGGCGCAAAGTCATTGTGCGCGCTCATCTGCACGTGCAGATCATGACGTCATTTTGTCGTGCAACGCCCTTTGTGCGCCCGGAACCGGAACTTCACTCGCGCCGCCCCATTGTGCGCCTGGCGGCCCTAGCGACTGTTGAGTCGAACGGTGCTCAGCCGATGCAGGCCGCGGGGAGCGCAAATTAAAGGGCACTCCTGCAGTAGAAAAGGCAGCCGTTTTGCAACACTCCTTGAGGAGGAGGAGGAGGAGGAGGAGGAGGAGAAGAAGACCGGTACCACATAACAAACTGATGGAGAGAAGCCCTCCACAAATACACTAGTCTCGGCCTTTCAAAAAAACAAATCCACCCTCCCCCTTTAAGAGCTCACCGGAGCCAGAGTGTCTGCCGGCAATCAGCAGCTCACCGCACCTGCCCTGCGCCCAACTTCCGGTGTTAGCGCCCCGGGCTGCCGGCTTAGCGCCTAATGATAGTCGTGCATCGCCTGTTTTAGCGTAGCAGCAACCTCTTAGGGCGATGCAACTGAATATCGGCGAAGGGGGCTCGACTTTGCGCCGGGCGCAAACTTTAGCGGCCGCCCGACTTTACCGCCCCAAAAGTGGCTATACTGAATTTCTAGGCCAAAGTATTTATTTAATTTCTCTTCTATTTCCTCATTCCCCATTATAAATTCTCCCGTCTCTGACTGTAAAGGACCTACATTTACCTTCGCCAGTCTTTTCCTTTTCACATACCTATAGAAGCTTTTACAATCCGTTTTTATATTTTTCGCTAGTTTGTGCTCATATCCATTTTCCCTTTTTTAAAATCAAATTCTTGGTCCCCCTTTGCTAATTTCTAAAAAGATCCCAATCCTCAGGCTGACCGCTTTTTCTGGCAACTTCCTCCTTTGACTTAATACTAGCTTTAATTTCTTTTGTTAGCCATGGTTGGATCACTTTTCCTTTTGGGTTTTTATGCCCTAGAGGAATATATGTTTGTTGCAAATTATGCATTATTTCCTTGAATGTTAGCCATTGTATGTCCACCTTCATACCTTTTAGTGTAGTCTCCAAATCTACCATGACCAACTTGGTCCTCATACCCTTGTAGTCTCCTCTGTTTAGATTGAAGACCTTAGTTTCAGATTGGACTATATCACTCTCAAACTTAATGTAAAATTCAATCATATTATGGTTACTTGTCCCTAAAGGCCCCTTTACCACAAGATTATTGATTGGCCTTTTCTCATTACATAGTACCAGATCCAGAATAGCCTGTTTCCTGGTTGGTTCCTCCACATACTGATCCAGGAAACCATCTCACATGCATTCCAAGAATTCGTCCTCCACACCATTAGTGTTAATTTGATTTGCCCAGTCAATATGTAGATTAAACTCCCCATGATTACCGTATTGCCCTTGTTACATGCACTTCTAATTTCTTGATTAATACTGTGCCCTACATTACCACTACTGTTTGGTGGCCTATACACAACTCCCACCAGTGTTTTCCGCCCTTTGCTGTTTCTTAGCTCCACCCAAACTGATTGCAGTTCTACATCACGATCTGCCGAGCCAAGATCTTTTATCTCTACCATACCGATCTCAACCCTTATTAACAGCGCTACGCCACCCCCTTTTCCTTTTTGTCTGTCCTTCCTAAATGTTGAGTACCCTGGAACATTCAGTTCCCAGCTTTGGTTACCCTGCAACCATGGGCTGGATTTTCAATGGGCCATCGAGGCGTGACTGGAGGTGTGTGGGGGGTTAAAATCGTGAAAACTGGCAGGACCCCCCCCCCCCCCGTTCCCGACTCCGAGCAACTTTAACTCAGTCGTGTTTAATGGTCCCGATTCTGTCCCGCCTCCAACAAGTGGGATAGGTCGTTAAGGCCCTTAACAAGCACTAAATAGCCTCTATTATCCTATTTTGAAAGGCCCTTGCGAATTTAACCCTTTTCCCACGTGAAACACGCCTGGTGGGAAACACGATGGTGAAACCTGGCGGGAGCACTATTAGATTGCTGACTATCAGCTGCAGGTCAACCATTAAAGAGGAGATTTGATCAGCCATCATTTGCAGGTGGCAGGACTTTATTGTCTCAGGTCTGGGGGAATTTTTAGAAGGCTTAATCACAGCTGTGGAAGTTTGGAGCCTGACACCCATCTCCAGTGTGACCTCCTGGGAAGCCCCTCTCGCCACCCTCACTGAGCGCTTCCTCAACTGAGGCATATACAAGAAGCATGGGAGCCATTTATTTCCTTCCCTTCTGGGCATTAGATGAGCTCGAGCACCAGCCGCGGCACCAGCAGAACCAGGAACAACAGCAGCACAGCAGCAGCAGCACCAGCAGGAGCGCCAAGCTGCTGCTCACCCACCTGAAGCTGCACAGGCCAGAAGGGGCCAGCGCTTGGAAGGCCGTCAGCGCAGGTGATACCCCCCAAACAGGGTCTACAGACACAGGGTCAGCTACCTCAACATGTCTGAGCAGCAGTGCCAAAGGCGGCTCCAACTTTCGCGAGAGGTAGTGACTGACATCTGCGCAATGTTGCAACAAGACCTGCTGCCCAGAGGACCAGGTGGACAAGCCTTACCAGTGGCCGTCAAAGTCACCACCGCACTCAACTTTTTTGCCTCAGGCTCATTCCAGGGATCAGCAGCGGACATCAGCGGCATCTCCAAGGCGGCCGCAAACACTTGCATCACACAGGTAACCGATGCCCTCTTTGCCATCGCGCACAATCACATCCATTTCACCAAGGATCGAGCAAGTGTCATGGCGCGAGCGGTTGGATTAGCTAATCTGGCAGGCTTTCCAAGGGTGCAGGGCATCGTTGACTGCACACATGTGGCTCTTAAGGCACCCCATCGCAATCCAGGTATTTTTGTCAACTCCCTTAACGTTCAGCTGGTGTGTGACCACAAGAAGGAAATTTTGCATGTTTGTGCCAAGTACCCTGGCAGTTGCCATGACTCCTTCATACTGCACCAGTCTAGTGTGCCTCCACTATTCAGTCCGCCAGACCAACTTAACGGATGGCTACTTGGAGACAAGGGCTATCCCCTGAGGACATGGCTAATGACGCCGTTGAGGAGCCCATCCAACGAAGCTGAGGAGAGCTACAACTCCAGCCACATGTCCACCAGAGCCATAATCAAGCAAACCATCGGTTTGCTGAAGATGCGCTTCAGATGCCTGGATAGATCAGGTGGAGCCCTGCAATACTCAGCAGCCAGGGTCTCCAGAATCATCGTGGTTTGCTGTGCACTTCACAACATGGCACAGCGTCATGGCTTGCAGATTCCTGAGGACCAAGTGGCTCGTCACATATCCTCCTCAGATGAGGAGGAGGAGGAGGAGTGCGAAAACGCACATCCTGCAGAGACCCATCAACCAGCGGCAGCATTATGCGAGATCATTGCTGCCCGGGATGCAAGGAACGCACTCATCTTGGCCAGATTTGCCTAGCCTAGCCGATCAAGCACTGTTGCCTCGCAGCTTCTTGCCTGAGCATTGACAATGGCCAAGACCCTGCTGATTCCTAGCTATTTGACCACCATACTGACAGTTGCAATTAATCCTAAGCTCTCAATGTTACAGTCCCATTCGTGAAATGACACATGCCACAGTTGCCATCAGAATTTTTATGTACAAGAACCAACTGATGGCATTTTTACAATAAAAACAACATTTCACCCAAGTGACTACCCTTGTGACTATTTGTGCAGAATTTTTCGCTTACGCGTGCTCCTACGTGGTGCCTCCCCTGTGGCTTCAGCAGATGTGGAGGCCCCTTGCTCACTTTGCTGCTGCTCCTGCCTCAACACCTTTGGCGGGCGTCCTCTGGGGTTGTGAGCCTGTGAGGGCTTGTCAACAGTCTGCTGCTCCTGCGTCTGTGCAGGGGTTGAGACGCCTATCTCACTTGGGTGTGGACTCCGGTGGGGCTCTGACCGAGGGCTCTGCAGTGGTATGGAAGTGTGAGCGTTTGGAGAGGAGCCCCCACTTCCTTGATGTCTGCCACCAACTTCCCTCTCATGGGTCAGGTCCCTCTCAGCGCCTGCAGGTGGCTGGAGAGCAACCTGCTGCACATCAGGGGGGCCATGGGGACCCATATCTGCAATGGCAGTCCTACTCAGAAGGACTTCCATGAAGTTCTGGTTTCTCAGTTCAATAGATGACCATCGCTCCTCCAGAGATGTTATTCCTTTATGAACACTCACCATGTTTTCAGCACTCTGGCGACTTATCTCCTCCATGGCCGAAGCCAACCTCTCATCTACTGTTGCCATCCATTCGAGGGAGGTTGCCATCCTTTCCGTCGTGATGCGTTCATGCGCCGATGACTCCACAAAGTTTCTGCTCATGGTCGCTATGGACTCTTCCATTTGCTCTACACTCACAGCGACACTGGAAACAAAACCTGCCAGAGACTCCTGCATCTGTTCCTGGAGTTCCAGCACCACTGATCTTATGGATGGACCCAGAGGCAGAGGGTCGACATGCAGCTGAGCCGAGCTGGCAGAGCCCTGCGCCCTCCGACTAGGACTCTCCACTGCTGTCCCTGTCTACACAATCTGCTGATGCTCACTTGTGAGCTGTGATACACCAGGTGACAACACTACTCTATGTCCCGAAGGTCCCAACGAGGTGTGGGTGTCTGCGCTGGTGCTGGGTGCACTGAATTCTGCTGTGCCCTCAGAGGTTGCAGCTTTCTCTGAGGAGTCTGGCTGCTCAGCCTGTTCTTCCTGGCTAGTGGGGATGGATGCTTGCGATGGTCCTGTGGGGGAGTAAAGGAAAGAGTCAGAGATGTGATGCCAAGGTTACATGTACATTGCATATTGCAGATGCTAATAAGTCCATCTGTTGGAGCTTCAAAATCATTATCAGTGACTCATGCAATGCCAATGAGAGAGATGGGAAACTTTTCTGTCACAAGCTTGCTGTGTTGCACCTGTCTGTCCGTCCCCCACTTGCGCATCCTCCTCTACTCTGTAGGGGGTGGTGTGTGCCCAGTCAGCTCTGCCCCTGACTGTCTCTGAGCTGTTCGAATCGCTCCCACACCCCTGGGTTCTAGGTACAGGCGGCGATACAGAAATAGAGTAGACAACTGGTTTGGTACAAGAAAACCACAATTTTATTAAAGGCACAACAATATAACAACACTGGAAATTACTAGGATAATTACAGGTATATAAAAGTACACTTAGTTGGGAATGGGGAACACACAGCTCATCGAATTAAAATCACCCTACCCTTGTTCCACCCCCAATACCTAACTAGATTGAGCTACGAGGGGCCAGGGATTTATGCTCACTAATGGGGTTCCTTTTTGATGGTTCGAAACCTGTTGATTAAGCCGGTTGTGGTTTTGGGGTTCGCTCTTGTTGTCCTTTGGGGCCTGCCGTCGTCACATGGTCCCGGGCGCGGCGGTGGAGTCATCTGAGTAAAGTACCCTCTTTCCCTCCATTAGAGATAGGGAGTAAAGTCTTTGTTGGGTACTTTACCTTGCAGAAATGGTTGTTCTTCTGATGGTGGTTTGGTCGCCGATGATTTTGTTGTGGTTGGGGTTCAGTTGGTGGTCTATGGTGTTGGCTTGATCCTTCTACCCATGCTTCGAACACCCGCTTATGCCTGGACCGGGGTGTGTGCCTGCTCGTCCCCAACGCTTCTTTACACTGCCCTTCTCTGCTTATCGGCCTTGCCATTTGTCTCGTCTCGCCTGCCCGCTTGCGGCCCCGTGTGTCCTGTGTGTATGCGTTGATTCGGGTCCCGTTCTCCTCCTGCGTCTGGCCCCCGGTGTTGTAATGGGCGTCCTTGCTGTCGAGCAGTGCAGGGAGGGAGGAGAGGAAGAAGAGAAGCAAGAGAGAGCTTGGCTACCGGTGGGCCTACAATTATACCCGGTTCTTCACCCCTTATCTGCACGCCAAATCAGGTCAGTTCTTTGTCTAATTTTGGCAGGCTCGTCTAAAATGATTACAGTAATTCACCTTAATGGCTTTTGGGGCGGTTGTCTCCTTGTTTAATGGCTCCAATATCCTGGCTGTTTGTCATTTATGAATTTTAATCGTCTTTTCCTGGCTTGATAGCTACTTTGAGCTGTTACCGATTATTTATGCAGAAAGTTAATGGCCTCAAGATTAGGTCTATCCTGAGTTGATCTGTTTTCAAGATGAAGAATGCATATTCTGTGTTTACCTAGCTGTCTGGCTTTAGAAAATGACAAAGTCTTTCACAGATCCATGCATGTTAGATTTCATTTCAGGATTTGAATGGGCCTGCCTTTTTGCAGGGCCTTGCTTTTTAAAATCCTGCAGGCTTCTGTCACGAGGTTTCAGAAGCCATTTTCTTTTGGTACCCTTTTTAATAACTTGTCCATACAGGGCCCCTTTATCCATAACTTTTGGGGACTGTGGGAATTTTGAGAACCCTACAACTCCCAGGATTTCCAGGACCACCTCCTCCCAGGGGGTCAGGTGGGCTAATGAGACTGTCCCTCTTCCTGTCCTCGCTCACTCTCTTTTATTGTGAGCTCTCTTTTCCTGCAATGAGGGAGACAATTGGAGGTTGAGTGAGAATGAAGGAGTGTAGAGATTCCATAGCATCGATACTTAGAAGGAGACGAAGATGGAGTGAGGTGGCAGGACCAAGGGCCCTCCCTGTGTGTTGTCAGTTGTTTGCATAGCATCACAGTGATAGGGAGTGTGAGGGTTGCATAGTCAAATAGTTATGTGAATGTGACCATAGAGAGAAAGGGAATGGGTAAGGGTGCATGGATGACAGTGTCAAGTGGGATTTGGAGGAAGAGATTGCTAAAGCTGAGTGCTGGTGAGGAAAGGCAATGGGGATCAGATTGAGGGCGATGGGAAATTCATACTCACTTTTCCAGTGCGGAGAAGGTCATGAAATCTCTTGCGGCGCTGTATCCAGGTTCTGCGGGTGACTCCCAAGGAGTTGACCTCCTCAGCCACCTGCATCCACACTGCCTTGGTCTGCTTGGTAGGCCTCTTCCTCCCTGTAGAAGGGAAGAGCACCTCCCTGTTGGCTGTAGCCCCAGCTACTAATGCCTGCAGGGCCACCTCGTCAAAACAAAGAGCTGATCTGGGTCTCCCGCTATTCATCTTTCCTGCAGGTCTCTCACACTCCACAGGCAAAAAGCTTGGCAGTCTGCAGAAGAAGCAAGGCTTGCTGTAGACCTTAAATGCAGCAGCAATGATGACGTCATCAGAGGTGACTTTCAGTCAGGAAAAACCCATTTGCCAAGGGTTCCCTCTCTTTTCATTATGCCAAGGGTTCCCACACGTTGGAAATCAATTGGACAATTAAGTTAAAATTGCATCAATCTCCCACATCCATTTTTCTGGTGGATAACACGAAATGTGGATAACACGACACCATCCCGCACCTGAGTTAAAATCCAGCCCCATGTCTCTGCAATGGCAATTACATCATACCCATTTACTTCTATTTGTGCCATTAATTCATCCACCTTGTTGCGAATGCTACGTGCATTTACATAAAGTGCTTTCAACTTTGTCTATAGTCACAAGGGGACTCACTTGGGTGTTTTGTCTTTTTTATGACTGTTGTTGGTTTATTATCCTTTTGTCATGTGTAAAAGCAAAATTATGGCAAACAGTTGATTGTGTGGCCTATGTGTTCTGGGAAATGGCAAAAGCGCATTGAGGGCTCAGGGCGATTTGCTTTTGTAATGCTGATGGTGAAAGTGATAGGAAATAGCAGGGTATAGCAGAGATGATGTATGACATTGAAGAAATGTCGGCTGCAATTACAGAGCCATATGGTGGCCACCTATGGTTGAAGAGTAAGCTTATGCTAATGTGGCATGGCAGTGTGCATACCCTGCTTGACGGGCAGCAGTGAACTGGGGGATGCTGCATTGGTCACAACAGGGCATGCAAGGCACCCCTCGTCCTCCTCCTACTCCTCTTCCCAGGAAGATTTGCACTGAGCCATGTGGCTGCTGCTCCTCCGATTATAAGGACAAGGATGAAGGGGCATAAATGTTTCCCATCCCCTTGCTATAGGTTTCATTTGAGGCAACAATCTTGCAAGCGCACAGTCAAAGTGGCCTGAAATAATTCCATTCATGCCACACTGCAGATAGGTGTCAGCTTGAACAGTCAGAAGGTCAATAGATGTACAAAATGTTATCCCATATCTACAACAGCAAAGTTGTTGCATTTGAATGTCAGCAATGTTTTAGCGGTGTTTTTGAAGCGCTCCACCAATGCATAGAAATCATGTCCTCCAGCAACTCGTCTCCTTGAACCCGGCCTGTTTCTGACAAGTCGGGAAACAGGAGCCAGAAGCACGAAAATGGGAAACAACTATAAAAATAGGATTAGCAAGGCAGTTAACAGGCTGGAGTTGGATCAGTTTGGGAGCAGCTAAACAGACACTCACGAAAATTGGGTGGGGGCAGGAAGGAGGCGGGTTGGGTGTCTGAAGCCATTTTTTCCAATTTTCGTGACAGACCCGCCTCCAAACCCACCTCCTTAGGGCTATTAAAATCGAGCCCTATAATATCATTTGAAAGGGGAATAGAATAAGTATTTGCAAAGGAAAAATATGAGAAGATATGGAAACACAACTTGCATTTAAATAGCATCTTTAACATAGAAAAACATCCTTAGGTGCTTCACACAGGTGTTATAAAAAGAAATGGCAAGGAAATGGGATTGGACAGCTCCAATTCAAGAGCAGTACCAGCACAGACCCAATGGGCCAAATTACCTCTTTCTGTGCTATAATTTCTATGATTCTATGCACATTTTAATTTGACTGAGAGAATAATATATCAGGATTGAAATTAAAATTAGTTATATGGCTTGCCTATAGCCTGGTCAATAAAAGTAAATCCTGGTGTAATACTTAGCCACATAAACCAGAAGGTCCCTAGTTTGATTTCTGGTTGGGGGAGAGAGGTAAAAAGTAATCAAAGTGTGACATCACCAGGAAGCAGGTAAGTGATTGGTTGGTGAGTATTTCTCTCTTTTTTAAACTTTAACTCTGGTTTATAGTTACTAAGGTCTCTCTGGTGTAGCGGGGACTGTTGGTAAACCATTTAACTGTAGTGTAATTAGTGGGATTGATTGATTTAATTCAATTCAATTAATTAAAAGGTAAGTCATGGCAGGACAGCCCGGCCACGTGGTATGCTCCTCCTGCGATATGTAGGAACTCAGGGATACTTCCTGTGTCCCTGACAACTACATGTGCAGGAAGCGCATCCAGCTGCAGCTACTGACAGACCACATTGCAGCACTGGAGCTGCGATTGGATGCATACTGGAGCGTTCGCGATGCTCGGGACATCGTGAATAACACGTTTGCGGAGTTGGACACACCGCAGGTAGAGTTTGGACAGGAAGAAAGGGAATGGGTGACCAACAGGCAGAGTACTAGGCGCAGACAGGTAGTGCAGGGGTCCCCTGTGGACATCCCCCTCTCAAACAGGTACACCACTTTGAGTGCTGCTGGGGGGGATGGCTTATCAGAGGAAAGCAGCAGCAGTCAACTTCCTGGCACCAGGGGTGGCTCTGCTGCACAGCACGGGAGGAAAAAGAGGGGTAGAGCTATAGTAATAGGGGATTCTATTGTAAGGGGAATAGATAGGCATTTCTGCGGCCGCAAACGAAACTCCAGGATGGTGTGTTGCCTCCCTGGTGCAAGGGTCAAGGATGTCTCAGAGCGGCTGCAGAACATCTTGGAAGGGGAGGGTGAACAATCAGTTGCCCTGGTGCATATAGGCACCAATGATATAGGTAAAAAGTGGGATGAGGTCCTAAAAGCGGAATATAGGGAGTTAGGAGGTAAATTAAAAAATAGGACCTCAAAGTTAGTAATCTCAGATTTCTACCAGTGCCACGTGCTAGTCAGAGTAGAAATAGAAGGATATTTCAGATGAATACGTGGCGAGAGGAATGGTGCAAGGGGGAGGGATTCAAGTTCCTGGGACATTGGAACCGATTCTAGGGGAGGTGGGACCAGTTCAAACCGAACGGTTTGCACCTGGGCAGGGCTGGAACCGATGTCCTGGGGGAGTGTTTGCTAGTGCTCTGGGGGAGGGTTTAAACTAAAATGGCAGGGGGTTGGGAACCTGAGCAGGGAGACAGAGGAAAGGGAAACAAGGATAGAGGCAAAAGATAGGAAGGAGAAAAACAAAAGTGGCAGTCAGAGAAATCAACGGTTTAAATCAAACGTGGCCACAGTAAATAATAATTCTAATAGGTCTAAGAGCATTAAAAAAACAAGCCTGAAGGCTTTGTGTCTTAATGCGAGGAGCATTCGTAATAAGGTGGATGAATTGGCTGCACAAATAGAGGTAAACGAAAATGATTTGGTTGGGGTTACGGAAACGTGGCTCAAGGATGGCCAAGGCTGGGAACTCAGCATCCAGGGGTATTCGATATTCAGGAAAGATAGGCAAAAAGGAAATGGAGGTGGGGTAGCATTACTGGTTAAAGAAGGGATTAACACAATTGTAAGGAAGGATATTAGCTCTGATGATGTGGAATCTGTATGGGTAGAATTGAGAAATACTAAGGGGCAGAAAACGTTAGTGGGAGTGGTATATAGACCTCCAAACAGTAAGGCGGAGGTTGGGGATGGCATTAAAAGGGAAATTAAAGAAGCGTGCAATAAGGGCACAGCAGTCATCATGGGTGACTTTAATCTAAATATAGATTGGGCTAGCCAAATCAGTAACAATACTGTGGAGGAGGAATTCCTGGAGTGTTTACGGGATGGTTTCCTGGACCAACATGTCAAGGAACCAACCAGAGATCAGGCCATCTTAGACTGGGTATTATGTAACGAGAAAGGATTAATTAGCAATCTTGTTGTGCGAGGCCCCTTGGGTCGGAGCGATCATAATATGATCGAATTCTTCATTAAGATGGGGAATGAAGTAGTTGACTCAGAGACTAGGGTCCTAAATTTAAATAAAGGAAACTATGATGGTCTGAGGAGCGAGTTGGGTAGGATTGATTGGAGAATGTCACTCAAAGGGTTGACGGTGGATAGGCAATGGCAAACATTCAAAGACCGAATGGATGAACTACAGAATTTGTTCATCCCAGTTTGGCATAAAAATAAAACAAAAAAGGTGACTCAACCGTGGCTAACAAGGGAAATTAGGGATAGCATAAGATCCAAGGAGCGGACGTATAAATTGGCCAGAAAAAGCAATAATCCTGAGGATTGGGAGCAGTTTAGGATTCAACAAAGGAGGACAAAGGGATTAATTAAGAAGGGGAAAATAGAATATGAGAGTAAGCTTGCAGGGTACATAAAAACTGACTGTAAAAGCTTTTATAGATATGTGAAGAGAATAAGATTGGTGAAGTCAAGCGTAGGTCCCTTGCAGTCAGAATCAGGGGAATTTATAATGGGGAACAAAGAAATGGCAGACCAACGAAATACATATTTTGGTTCTGTTTTCACAAAGGAGGACACAAATAACCTCCCAGAGATGCCGGGGAACATAGGGTCTGATGAAAGGGTGGAACTGAAAGAAATCAGTATTTGTAGGAAAATGGTGTTAGGAAAATTGATGGGACTGAAGGCTGATAAATCCCCAGGGCCTGATAATCTACATCCTAGGGTACTTAAGGAAGTGGCCCTAGAAATAGTAGATACATTGCTGGTCATCTTCCAGAACTCGATGGACTCTGGAACAGTACCCATGGATTGGCGGGTAGCTAATGTTACCCCACTATTCAAAAAAGGTGGCAGAGAAAAAGCGGGGAATTATAGACCGGTAAGCCTGACATCAGTAGTGGGGAAAATGCTAGAGTCCATTATAAAAGATGTAATAGCAGAACACTTGGAAAGCAGCGACAGGATCGGACAAAGTCAACATGGATTTACAAAAGGTAAATCGTGTTTGACTAATCTACTGGAATTTTTTGAGGATGTAACTGGTGAAATAGATAAGGGAGAACCAGTGGATGTGGTGTATTTGGACTTTCAGAAGGCTTTCGATAAGGTCCCGCATAAGAGATTAGCATGCAAAATTAAGGCACATGGGATTGGAGGCAAGGTATTGACTTGGATAGAGAACTGGTTGGCGGATAGAAAGCAGAGAGTTGGAATCAACGGATCATTTTCCGAGTGGCAGGCAGTGACTAGTGGGGTACTGCAAGGATCGGTCCTAGGACCCCAGCTGTTCACAATATACATTAATGATCTGGACGAGGGAATTGGATGTAATATCTCCAAATTTGCAGATGACACAAAGCTGGGTGGGAGGGTATGCTGTGAGGAGGATGTCGTGAAACTCCAGTACGATTTGGACAGGTTGGGTGATTGGGCAGAAACATGGCAAATGCACTATAATGTGGATAAATGTGAGGTTATCCACTTTGGTGGCAAAAACAGGAAGGCAGATTATTATTTAAATGGCAATAGATTGGGAGAAGGGGAAGTGCAAAGAGACCTGGGTGTTCTTGTGCACCAGTCGCTGAAGGTAAGCATGCAGGTGCAGCAGGCGGTTAAGAAGGCAAATGGTATGTTGGCCTTCGTAGCAAGAGGGTTCGAGTACAGGAACAAGGATGTCTTGCTGCAGTTGTACCGGGCCTTGGTGAGACCGCACCTTGAGTATTGTGTGCAGTTTTGGTCACCTTATCTGAGGAAGGACGTTCTTGCCATAGAAGGAGTGCAGCGAAGATTCACCAGGCTGATACCTGGGATGGCAGGAATGACGTATGAGGAGAGATTGTGTCGATTGGGCTTATACTCACTGGAGTTTAGAAGATTGAGAGGGGATCTCATCGAAACCTATAAAATTCTGTCAGGCCTGGACAGACTAGATGCAGGAAGGGTGTTTCCGATGGCCGGGGAGTCCAGAACCAGGGGTCATAGTCTAAGGATAAGGGGTAAGCCATTTACATAAGAACATAAGAAATAGGAGCAGGAGTAGGCCAATCGGCCCCTCAAGCCTGCTCCGCCATTCAATAGGATCATGGCTGATCTGATCCTAACTGCCAATCCACTATCACAGAACCATCTCCTGCATCTAACAGAATTAGACACACGAAATAGGAGCAGGATCAGGCTACACGGCCCCTGGGCCCGCTCCGCTAACCACAGGGCCATGACCGATCCGAACCTAGACTCATGTCCAAATTCCTGCCCGCTCCCCGTAACCCTTAATTCCCTTTACTTCTAGGAAACTGTCTATTTCTGTTTTAAATTTATGTAATGATGTAGCTTCTACAGTTTTTTGGGGCAGCATATTCCATGGACCCACCACCCTCTGAGTGAAGTAGTTCCTCCTCATCTCAGTTTTGAAAGAGCAGCCCCTTATTCTAAGACTATGCCCCCTAGTTCTAGTTTCACCCATCATCGGGAACATCTTCCCTGCATCCACCCGATCCAACCCCTTCACAATCTTATATGTTTCAATAAGATCGCCTCTCATTCTTCTGAACTCCAATGAGTAGAGTCCCAAACTACTCAACCTCTCCTCATATGTCCATCCCCTCATCCCCGGGATTAACCGAGTGAACCTTCTTTGTACTGACTCGAGAGCAAGTATGTCCTTTCTTAAGTATGGACACCAAAACTGTACGCAATATTCCAGGTGCGGTCTCACCAATACCTTGTACAACTGAAGCAATACCTCCCTATTTTTATATTCTATCCCCCTAGCAATGAAAGCCAACATTCCATTGGCCTTCTTAATCACTTGCTGCACCTGCATACTAACCTTTTGAGTTTCGTGCACCAGGACCCCCAGATCCCTTTGTACTTCAGTACTTTCCAGTTTCTTGCCATTAAGATAATAACTTGCTCTACGACTTTTCCTGCCAAAGTGCATAACCTCACACTTTCCAGTATTGTATTCCATCTGCCAAATCTCTGCCCACTTACTTAGACTGTCTATGTCCCCTTGAAGGTTTTTTATGTCCTCCTCACTCATTACTTTCCCCCCCATCTTCGTATCATCTGCAAACTTTGATATGTTACACTCGGTCCCCTCCTCCAAATCGTTAATATAGACTGTAAAGAGTTGGGGACCCAGCACTGACCCCTGCGGAACACCACTAGTTACTGATTGCCAGTCTGAGAATGAACCATTTATCCCAACTCTCTGCCTTCTGTTAGATAGCCAATCCTCTATCCATGCCAGAATATTACCCCTAATCCCGTGATTTTTTATCTTAAGCAATAATCTTTTGTGTGGCACCTTGTCAAATGTCTTTTGGAAGTCTAAATACACTACGTCCACTGGTTCCCCTTTATCCACCCTATATGTTACTTCCTCAAAGAACTCCAGCAAATTTGTCAAACATGACTTCCCCTTCATAAAACCATGCTGACTTTGTCCTATTAAATTATGATTATCCAAATGTCCTGTTACTGTCTCCTTAATAATGGACTCCAAAATTTTACCTACCACAGATGTTAGGCTAACCGGTCTATAGTTTCCAGCCTTGTGTCTACTGCCCTTTTTAGATAAGGGTGTTACATTAGCAGTTTTCCAGTCTGCCGGGACCATTGCCGAGTCCAGGGAGTTTTGGAAAATTATTACCAATGCATCCACAATCCCTACCGCCACTTCCCTCAAGACCCTAGGATGTAAGCCATCAGGTCCAGGTGATTTATCCGCCTTGAGTCCCATTATTTTACCGAGTACCACTTCCTTAGTGATTTTGATCGTGTTTAGCTCCTCCCCCCCTTTAGCCCCCTGTTTGTCCAGTGTTGGGATATTCTTCGTGTCTTCTACTGTAAAGACTGATGTAAAATATTCATTCAGTGTTTTTGCCATCTCCATATTTCCCACCATTAATTTCCCGGTCTCATCCTCTAAAGGACCAACATTAACTTTAGCCACCCTTTTTCTTTTTATATAACTATAAAAACTCTTACTATCTGTTTTTATATTTTTTGCTAATTTACTTTCATAATCTATCTTCCCTTTCTTAATCAATCCTTTTGTTATTTTTTGCTGTCTTTTAAAGTTTTCCCAATCCTCTATCCTCCCACTAGATTTGGCTACCTTATATGCCCTTGTTTTTAGTCGAATACTATCCTTAATTTCTTTACTTAGCCACGGATGGCTGTCTTATCTTTTACACCCTTTTCTTCTCAGTGGAATATATACTTTTTGGAAGTTGTAAAATAACTCCTTAAATGTACACCACTGATCATGTATCGTCTTACCCTTTAATCTATTTTCCCAGTCCACTCTACTCAATTCCACTCTCATACCTTCATAGTCTCCTTTATTCAAGCTTAGCACGCTTGTTTGAGATCCAACCTTCTCACCCTCTAATTGAATATGGAATTCAACCATGTTATGGTCACTCATTCCAAGGGGATCCTTTACTAGGGCATTTTAAATTAATCCTGTCTCGTTACACAGGACCAGATCTAAGGTTGCCTGCCCCCTGGTCGGTTCAGTTACATACTGCTCAAGAAACCCATCCCTAATACACCCAATGAACTCATCCTCAAGGCAGCCCTGCCCAATTTGATTTGTCCAATTAATATGATAGTTAAAATCCCCCATAATTATAATTGTTCCCTTATTACAAGCCTCAACTATTTCCTGATTGATACTCCGTCCAACAGAGTTGCCACAGTTCAGAGGTCTATAGACTACGCCCACTAATGTTTTTTTCCCCTTATTATTCCTTACCTCCACCCAAACTGTTTCATTGTCCTGATCTTTTGACCCAATATCATTTCTCTGTATTACAGTGATTCCTTCCTTTATTAACATAGCCACCCCACCTCCCCTTCCTTCCTGCCTGTCCTTCCTGATCGTTAAATAACCTGGTATGTTTAATTCCCAGGCATTGTCACCCTGCAGCCATGTTTCTGTAATGGCCACAAGATCATACCCATATGTAGTTATTTGTGCCATTAACTCATCTATTTTGTTACGAATGCTACATGCATTCAGATAGAGAACTTTCAAAGATGTTTTGTGACACTTAGTTCCTGCTTTTGCCCTTTTTATTACTTTACCTTTTACTCCATACCTTCTGCTGCTTCCTGACATGCTCTGGTTTTTAATTTCCCCACTGCTACCTAAGTCTATGACCTTCTCTGTTGTCATTTTTATTATTTGCTCTCTAGGAACCTCCCCCCACTAGTTAGTTTAAAGCCCTCTCTACAGCCCTAGTTATATGATCCGCCAGGACTCTAGTCCCAGCACTGGCCAAGTGAAGCCCGTCCCAACGGAACAGCTCCCTCCTGCCCCAGTACTGGTGCCAGTGTCCCAGGAAGCAAAACCCATTTCTCCCACACCAGTCTTTGAGCCACGCATTTAACTCTCTAATTTTATTTGTCCTAGCCAAATTCGCTGGTGGCTCAGGTAATAATCCAGAGATTATTACCCTTGTGGTTCTGCTTTTTAATTTGGCCCCTAGCTGCTCAAACTCCCTCAGCAGAACCTCCTTCCTTGTCCTATCTATGTCGTTGGTACCAACATGGACCACGACAACTGGATCCTCCCCCTCCCACTCCAAGTTTCTCTCCAGTCCAGAGGAGATGTCCTTAACCCTGGCACCGGGCAGGCAACACAGCCTTCGGGACTCTCGCTCTCGGCTGCAGAGAACTCTATCTATTCCCCTAACGATACTATCCCCTACCACTACAACATTTCTTTTAACTCCCCCCACTTGAATGGCCCCCCGCTCCACGGTGCTGTGGCCAGGTTGCTCATCCTCCCCGCAGTCCCTGTTCCCATCCTCACAGGGAGTAAGAGCCTCGAACCTGTTGGACAAGTGCAAGGGCTGCGGCTCCTCCAACACTACCTCCTGGATCCCCGTACCTGCCTCACTTCTAGTCACACCATCCTGACCCTGGCCACGGACTACATCTGAATTAATTAATCTAATTGGTGTGACTACCTCCTGATACACAGAGTCCAGGTAACTCTCCCCCTCCCTGATGTGTCTCAGTATTTGAAGCTCGGACTCCAGCTCTTCAACACGGAGCCGGAATTCCTCGAGCAGCCAACACTTACTGCAAATGTGATCACCGTGAGCATCAATGGTGTCCACCATGTGATGAAATATTCCATTCATCACTCATCAGTATTTCTCTGCCTGTGACTGTGGTTGGTTTCAGTTTCATTTCCATTGTATTGTACTGTGTGTAGGGCTCCACCCATACCTGGCTCCTATGTAAGCTGGCCCAGCCTGCAGCACATCCAGTACAGCAGACCTCTGGATGGAAGATACATTCTCCTCTGTGTGTTACCTTCTAAGTCAATAAAAGCCTTGTTTTGTTTCGCTAACATCGAGTCTCGGATTTATTGAGGCACATCAATTTTATTGACTTAATTTTCAACACAATGGATCAACTCTTGAAACCCGAACGTTTGGATTTGGACCAGCATGCTTCGGACGCATCGGCACGCTTCGGACACTGGTTTATGTGTATGGAATTCTTCCTGGACAATTCCGCAGCCGTCAAAGACGCTACGGACGCTGCGAGTATGAAACTCGGAATTCTGCGGAATTGGGTAAGCCACCGGGTTTACCCCCTCATCCAAGACGCCGACACGTACCCGGCCGCCTGCGACATCTTAAAGGCGCATTACCAGCAGCCTACGAATGAGGTGTATGCTAGGCATCTGCTCGCTACTCGCGCACAGCGACCTGGGGAATCGGTGGAGGAGTTCCTAGGCACCCTGAAAACACTTGGCAAAGACTGCAAGTGCCAAGATGTAAAAGCCGCAGTGTACACTGACGAGCTTGTTCGCGATGCCTTTATCACAGGGCTCAGCTCCACTTACATCCGGCAGAGACTGCTGGAAAAAACGGGATTTGACCTAAAACAGGCTGCGGACACAGCACGATCCCTGGATGTGGCCCAGAGAAACTCGGACGCCTACTCTTCAGCCCGCACCGTCCACGCCGCCACGTGTGCACCAAGGGCACCGCCATCTTGGAAGGCATCTTCCCCGCCCGGCAGCCCGACACCGTCGGGGCCCCGCTCTCCCCCCAGAAGCCCTACGACAGCCGCGACGCGTCGGGGACCCAACTGCTACTTCTGCGGGCAGCCGAAGCACACCAGAAACCTGTGCCCGGCAAAAGGCACCACCTGCTTTAAGTGCGGTAAGAAGGGGCACTTTGGGAAGGTGTGCAGAGGGAACCCCGCCGGAAAACCTGCCACCGCCGCGTGTGCGCCGTGGGAGCGGCCATCTTGGATGCCATCTTGCCCGACCTCGTGGGGTCCGCCATCTTGTGAGCAGACAGCGTGGACGCCATCTTGTCTCGATCAGGGCCCTACAGTGGCATCGGTCACAGTGGACCAGACCAGGCCACACCGGCTATCCAAATCAATGGTGGACATCGAGGTAAACGGGTGCAGGGTTAAATGTTTAATTGACAGTGGAAGCACGGAGAGTTTTATCCACCCTGAACTGGTACAACAACTCTCCCTAAAGGTGGTCCCTACTCGGGGTACCATCTCTATGGCTGATAAAACCCAGACATCGACCATTATGGGTTACTGCACGGTACAATTGTCTGTTAACGGAACTGTATACGATAATTTTAAAGTATTAATCATGAAGAATCTATGTGCGAGCGTGATCTTGGGCCTGGATTTCCAGTGCTACCACCAAAGCATCACGCTCAATTACGGTGGGTCCCAGCCGCCCCTCACAGTGTGCGGTCTGGCTACCCTGAAGGTAAAGCCGCCTTCGCTATTCGCGAACCTTACCCCTAACTGCCGGCCAATAGCGACCAAAAGCAGGAGGTACAGCTGGGAGGACAGGCGGTTTATCGCGACCGAGGTAGACAGGCTCCTGAAAGAGCGCATTATTGAACGCAGCAATAGCCCGTGGCGCGCCCAAGTGGTGGTGGTAAGGGGTAGCGAGAAGAAACGGATGGTGATCGACTATAGCTAAACGATCAACAGGTACACCCAACTAGACGCCTACCCGCTACCCCGCATATCAGAAATGGTGAACCAAATCGCCCAATACCGGGTGTTCTCCACCATCGACCTCAAGTCAGCGTACCACCAGCTCCCTATCAGACCAGAGGACCGCCCGTACACCGCCTTCGAGGCGAACGGACGCCTCTACCAATTCCTCAGAGTCCCCTTTGGGGTGACGAATGGGGTCTCGGTCTTCCAGAGGGAGATGGACCGCATGGTCGATGACCACCACTTGCAGGCAACCTTCCCCTACCTCGACAACGTCACCATCTGCGGTCACAACCAGCAGGATCACGACTCGAACCTCGAGAGGTTCCTGAAAACCGCACAAAAACTCAACCTCACCTACAACGAGGACAAGTGCGTTTACAACACCACGCGCCTCTGCATACTAGGCAGCATGGTGGAGAATGGGGAAATCGGACCAGACCCCAACCGATTGCGCCCCCTACGGGAACTGCCCCTGCCCAACACTCCCAAAGCCCTGAAAAGGTGCCTGGGGTTATTTTCTTATTATTCCCAATGGGTCCCCAACTACTCCGACAAAGCCCGCCCCCTCTTGAAAACATCCTCTTTTCCGCTCTCTGCTGAGGCCCATGCCGCCTTCAAAAGCATTAAGCAGGATATTGAGCGGGCCACGCTACAGGCAGTGGACGAGAACACTCCCTTTCAAGTGGAAAGTGATGCGTCTGACTTTGCCTTGGCGGCCACCCTCAACCAGGCGGGGCGGCCCGTAGCTTTCTTCTCGAGGACCCTCCAAGGGCCCGAGATCAGACACTCCTCCGTAGAAAAGGAGGCCCAAGCCATCGTGGAGGCAGTGCGCCACTGGCGCCACTACCTAGCCGGCAAACGCTTCACCCTACTTACCGACCAGCGGTCGGTAGCGTTTATGTTCAATAATAAACAGAGGGGGACGATTAAAAATGATAAGATTCTTAGGTGGCGGATCGAGCTCGCCACCTTCGATTATGACATCATTTACCGGCCAGGGGCCCTTAACGAATCCCCCGACGCCCTCTCACGAGGGATGTGTGCCAGCGCCACCGGGGATCGGCTACAGACCCTCCACAATGACCTCTGCCACCCAGGGGTCACGCGGCTGTTCCACTTCATAAAGTCCCGCAACTTACCCTACTTGATTGAGGAAGTTCGGTCCCTGACCAGGAACTGTCGCACTTGCGCTGAGTGCAAGCCTCGGTTCTACCGCCCAGATAGAGCCCACTTAATCAAAGCTACACGGCCCTTTGAGCGGCTCAGCTTAGATTTCAAGGGCCCCCTCCCGTCCGTCGACCGCAATGTTTACTTCCTGAACATTGTGTACGAATACTCTCGTTTCCCATTCGCCTTCCCCTGCCCAGACATGACCAGCGTCACGGTCATTAAATGCCTCAACAGCCTGTTCTGCCTGTTCGGTATGCCGAGCTACATCCATACGGATAGGGGGGCGTCCTTCATGAGTGAAGAGCTACGCCAGTACATGCTGTCCAGGGGGATCGCCACGAGCCGTACCACCAGCTACAACCCCCGGGGTAACGGTCAAGTGGAGCGAGAGAACGGGACAGTATGGAAAGCAGTCACTCTAGCTCTAAGGACCAAAGGCCTCCCTATCTCCCGCTGGCAGGAAGTCCTCCCAGATGTGCTCCATTCGATACGGTCGCTATTGTGTACTGCCACTAATGCCACGCCTCACGAGCGAATGTTTGTCTTTCCCCGGAAATCCACCTCAGGCGTATCCATGCCGTCATGGCTCTCCACCCCAGGTCCGGTATTCGTGCGAAGGCATGTGAGGGGCCACAAGACGGACCCTCTCGTGGAGTCAGTGCACCTACTCCACGCCAACCCCCAATACGCGTATGTCCGGCACGCCGACGGAAGGGAGGACACCGTGTCCATAAAAGACGTCGCCCCAGCCGGTAACGACAACAACCACGACAACAGCAGCAACAACGATCACAGCAACTCTTACCCACCCACTACTCTTTCATCACCCCCGGAAGAACATCGACCAACGGTACCCCCACCAACTACCCCTTCAACAACCCTGGCGGCACCCCCGGCAGAGACCCAGGAGGCCACCGGGGACACCCAGCCGACACCCGCGGCACCACAACAGCCACGTCGGTCGCAGAGGACTATCAAACCCCCGAACAGACTAAATCTATAGAAGGGGTGAATGTGATGAAATATTCCATTCATCACTCATCAGTATTTCTCTGCCTGTGACTGTGGTTTCTGTGGTTTAGTTTCAGTTTCATTTCCCTTACCTCAGTTCCTCACCATTGTATTGTATTGTAATGTATTGTGTGTAGGGCTCTGCCCATACCTGGCTCCTATGTAAGCTGGCCCAGCCTGCAGCACATCCAGTACGGCAGGCCTCTGGATGGAAGATACATTCTCCTCTGTGTGTTACCTTCTAAGTCAATAAAAGCCTTGTTTTGTTTCGCTAACATCGAGTCTCGGATTTATTGAGGCACATCACACCAGCTCCCACATATTGCAGCAGCAACACATCGCCTGATCTCCCATTCTATGTAATTAATTAATTTTATTAATATTATTCTTAAATACCCTCTGCCTCAATTCTAGATGGTGAATATCACACCTTAGAAACTATAAACCAAGGAGATTTAAGCTTAAAAATGGAGAAATACTTACCAACCAATCACTTACCCGCTTTGTGGTGATGTCACACCTTGAATACTTTTTACCTCTCTCCTTCCCTGAGATTGGAGATTGGTGAGGCCTACCTGAGCCTCTGGGGCCTCTTGTAGTCGCTCTGCTGCGCTGCTCCGCCTCCACCCGCTGCCGATGCCGCACTGAGGCCTACCTGAGCCTCTGGGGCCTCTTGTAGTCGCTCTGCTGCGCTGCTCCGCCTCCACCCGCTGCCGATGCCGCACTGAGGCCTACCTGAGCCTCTGGGGCCTCTTGTAGTCGCTCTGCCGCGCTGCTCCGCCTCCACCCGCTGCCGATGCCGCACTGAGGCCTACCTGAGCCTCTGGGGCCTCTTGTAGTCGCTCTGCCGCGCTGCTCCGCCTCCACCCGCTGCCGATGCCGCACTGAGGCCTACCTGAGCCTCTGGGGCCTCTTGTAGTCGCTCTGCCGCGCTGCTCCGCCTCCACCCGCTGCCGATGCCGCACTGAGGCCTACCTGAGCCTCTGGGGCCTCTTGTAGTCGCTCTGCCGCGCTGCTCCGCCTCCACCCGCTGCCGATGCCGCACTGAGGCCTACCTGAGCCTCTGGGGCCTCTTGTAGTCGCTCTGCCGCGCTGCTCCGCCTCCACCCGCTGCCGATGCCGCACTGAGGCCTACCTGAGCCTCTGGGGCCTCTTGTAGTCGCTCTGCCGCGCTGCTCCGCCTCCACCCGCTGCCGATGCCGCACTGAGGCCTACCTGAGCCTCTGGGGCCTCTTGTAGTCGCTCTGCCGCGCTGCTCCGCCTCCACCCGCTGCCGATGCCGCACTGAGGCCTACCTGAGCCTCTGGGGCCTCTTGTAGTCGCTCTGCCGCGCTGCTCCGCCTCCACCCGCTGCCGATGCCGCACTGAGGCCTACCTGAGCCTCTGGGGCCTCTTGTAGTCGCTCTGCCGCGCTGCTCCGCCTCCACCCGCTGCCGATGCCGCACTGAGGCCTACCTGAGCCTCTGGGGCCTCTTGTAGTCGCTCTGCCGCGCTGCTCCGCCTCCACCCGCTGCCGATGCCGCACTGAGGCCTACCTGAGCCTCTGGGGCCTCTTGTAGTCGCTCTGCCGCGCTGCTCCGCCTCCACCCGCTGCCGATGCCGCACTGAGGCCTACCTGAGCCTCTGGAGCTTCTTGTAGTCGCTCTGCCGCGCTGCTCCGCCTCCACCCGCTGCCGATGCCGCACTGAGGCCTACCTGAGCCTCTGGAGCTTCTTGTAGTCGCTCTGCCGCGCTGCTCCGCCTCCACCCGCTGCCGATGCCGCACATTAGGCCTACCTGAGCCTCTGGAGCTTCTTGTAGTCGCTCTGCCGCGCTGCTCCACCTCCACCCGCTGCCGATGCCGCACTGAGGCCTACCTGAGCCTCTGGAGCTTCTTGTAGTCGCTCTGCCGCGCTGCTCCGCCTCCACCCGCTGCCGATGCCGCACTGAAATGAGGAGGAATTTCTTCACCCAGAGAGTGGTGAACCTGTGGAATTCTCTGCCACAGAGGGCGGTGGAGGCCAGTTCATTAAATATATTCAAGAAGGAGTTGGATATATTTCTTAAGGCTAAAGGGATCAAGGGATATGGGGAGAAGGCAGGGACAGGGTACTGAATTTGGATGATCAGCCATGATCTCATTGAATGGCGGAGCAGGCTCAAAGGGCTGAATGGCCTACTCCTGCTCCTATCTTCTATGTTTCTATGTCTGTACTGAGTCAGCAGATAAACACCAGGGCAGTAATTCATTCTACAAATGGCCTCCGGCCTTCTGATCTAAGGAAGTGAAAATTTGTCCAGGATTTCCATCCCTGATTGCTCTGGACAGCAGGTGAGAAAATGCCCTCCATAATTGAGTAGCCTCACTGCCCAGGCTAACGCATGAAGAATGGTCACATGGGCTAAGCACCAGAACTGCTGGCACCTGTGGAACTGTATCCCAGCAAGAGCAATGCCCTTTTTGGAGGGGACAGAAACTAACCTCCTTCACATTGCTTTCTGCTGCTGTCCTGCATTCCATCACCCATAACCCCAAAATTGTCCTGCGACCCTTGGCCATTCATATAAATGCTGGTATGTTAAGAAATGATCAACAGTCTGATTTCTTAGTAGCTTCCATTACAGGAGAATCACTATAAATCATACCCACTTGAAAGAATGAGAACTACTGGAGCATTGAAAAAGTAATAATGTTTGTAAATTAGTTTTTGTTTTTGGATGGTTTAATAATTGATCTATTAGGACTAGAAAGGAGGAGAAATTCCAATAAAGACTGACTAGATTTCTCTGGTAACACTTCCTTTTATATTTGTTCAGAAGGGCACTTATCTGACAGCTCATATTAGCAGCTAACTAGTTCTGGCAGAATTATGAAACAGTTTAACAAAATGGGAAAGTTGCTAGCAGCTAGTGTTCATTTATAAAGATTGGAGAGTCCAGTATTGAATTTAGATAATTAGCTCATTGAGATCTACGGAGTTTTCCTACATTAACCAAAACAGAAAAGTTCTATCCTCTAAAAGTAGGAATATTCTACAAGATTGAATCTGCAAAGCTACTATTAGATTTAGAAAAAAAGAAAGACTTGCATTTATATAGCGCCTCTCATGACCACCGGACGTCCCAAAGCGCTTTACAGCTATTGAAGTACTTTTTGAAGTGAAGTCGCTGTTGTAATGTAGGAAACGTAACAAATAATTTGCACATAGCAAGCTCCTACAAACAGCAATGTGATAATGACCAGATCATCTGTTTTAGTGATGTTGATTGAGGGATAAATATTGCCTAGGTTAACTCCCCTGCTCTTCCTTGAAATAGTGCCATAGGATCTTTTACGTCCATCTGAGAGGGCAGACATTTTAATGTCTCATCAGAAAGATGGCACCACCAACAGTGCAGCACTCCCTCAGTGCTGCACTGGAGTGTCAGCCTAGCTGTTTGTGCTCAAGTCTTTGGAGTGGGACTCAAAACCCACAACCTTCTGACTCAGAGGCGAGGGTGCTACCAACTGAGCCATAGCTGACACCTAACTGGTGTGCATTTACACCGTAGTTACTGATCCGAAATCACTAGATCACATTTGATTCCAACCAGGCAGAATGGTGTTTTCATTAACCAGCTTCTGCTGGCCAGAAGAGTAATTTTCCAGTCCAGAAGAGAGCTATGTGAATACCTGGATACAGGCATGGGCATGTATAACTCTCTCCCAGTAGATACATTTTTTAATGTTTAGAAAGTAGGGAGGATATAATCCCTACTCTTTTTACTTTTAAATTGAGGTTAAATGGGTTTATAAAATACCCAGGACCCCTTGTAAACAGGTTTGACATTGCACAGGATTTACACTCCATGTGGTGCTAACTGAAGTGGTGTCAGACGACGCTGTCCAGGAAGTCTCAATCCATTTTGTTGCAGAGTGAGATTGGATCCTTATTCTGGATTTATACTCAGTGTCAGTGCCAGTCAGTGCAAAGTTGAAATCACTTTGAACTGACACTAAACTTGCAATGTAAATGCAGCCTAAGAGTTATTGATGTAAAAAATAGGGCGAGGCTATGTAACGCTGAATGAAACATAAAACAGTATGCTGCAGGATTGTCTAATTAAGTAGAAAATTAAATAAAGCTGACATTGGTTGTGGCTCTGTTACCCACTTGACTGAAACCCCTGATTAATTGACCTTACCCTACTCCCTACATCTTTGAAAAGTAGCGTGTACTTGCAAATTAAAGTCTGCTGCAAATTATAAGGTGCTACTGAAAGCATGTTTGCTTTGGGAGATACTTCTGTGGTGTCAGCTCAGCATTTAATTAAAAGTTAAGTAGCACTTCAAGGCCAATTACCTGACAGACTCAAAGATGATAACAATGTTGAAACAGCAGGCAATATTTTATGTGGGGGATTTTCAGTAACTTTCCACAACAGTAAGGTAGAAGCTGAAATCTAATTTTTTAATGGAGAAATTTGACATTCAACCAATATAAAATTAGTTTCTCAGGGCCAGGACAGTTATTTCAGTAGTTATTACTCAGAGATTGCCGTTAAAAACACAGTTACACCTCATTTAAATGGCTCTAATTTTTTACGGGGTTTTTAACTGCGATATTTGTTTGGAAAAGGGGACGTTTTCGTCAGATCAATGACTTTACTGATTGCCGGCTCTGGTGGGGAGTGGCGCAGCCTGTGGTGGATCAACGAATGACAGACCGCAACTTCAGGTTTTCCACGTTAGGCTGCGCATGCGCTAAATCCTGAAGTTGCGGTCAGTTTCAAAGGTGAAATGACGGCGAACGCTGCCAGTTCACCATCATCAGAACTGCAAGTTCCAGGCCCTTGTCCCACTTATGCTGTTAAGTACATTGGTTCAGTGTATCAACATGTTTGCGTTGTGAGGTTAAATTGCATCGTGAGGCAAGTATTCACTAGGCCAGCTCAGAACCTGCTCCCAGGCTGTGACTTCAATTTTAAATCGTAAAAATTTCTTGTACTATTCTTTACCTCGCTTCTCATTTGGGCCCATTACAAACCGATTTGGAAAATGGAGAATACTGAATTTTCCAAAGAAGAGATCGGATGGCCACTCTCTGAATCGGCCTCGAACAGACCTTTAGGAGAGAAAAGATAAGGGATAATAGAAGAACAGGAGAGTTGTACAAGTTGTTAATTCTGTTATTGCACTCTTGCAACCAATATGTAAATGTACATTTCATTTGAGGGCAGCATTAGACGAATTCCCTTCCAATATTGCTCCCTGCGCTTGCTTATGAACAGCCTGTTGTATGATGTAGCAGAAATTATTTTTTGTTTGAGCCAAATGGACTAAAGCTGGTTGATTTTCTTCCTTATATTCGAAATGTGTTAATACTGAATTCAACTGGTCCACAATAACATGATAGAGGCTGGGTTTTGCTGCAGTCGAGGATCCTGCAAATCTTATTCCCCATCATCTGTAATCAAAGATGACCATAATAGTCTTGGTAATGGCCTTTAGGCTTTACCTAGCTTAAGTCTTTCTCTAAATGGATCCTACATTAATCACAGAAACACAGGAGCTCATTTATAATCCCTCTTGCACAGGCTATCATTTTGCTCCATACACTATCCAATTAAATTGAAGAGATGACAGTTTTACTATTACAAGCATCTCATTAGTGCCTGTCTAGGAATTGTGGGATAGATACCTACAGTTGCTATATTTATCGTGAATATATTTAAAAACTGCCAAGTCCTCGGGTCTTTAAAATAAAAAAAATTTGCAGAGTTTTATTACCTTTACTAGCTTTTCCAGCGGGTCTTCCTGGTTTCAGTAAGATCACACTGCAAAGCTGACAGCAGGGCCTGTAACTACAAGCAGCTTACTTGTAGTTACAGGCCCTGCTGGAATTTTTCATTCTTTTTGAGCCATGTTTGAATTAACTTAACCCTGATTTCTTTATCCCACAGTCCAGAAGCCAGCCTCACATTGGCCTGAAGCAAACTTCTAAGCAGCGGGTAGGTTTGCTGCTCCCTCCACTCATTTCATTTTGTGTGTGGGTTTCCTTGTGATCGTAAGTGTCTTTTGTCATCGCATTAGTCCCTAGAGCACCACAGGAGTGCCTTTGCATAGGCATATCAAGTGATAGCAGCTGGTTTGCTTTTTATGCAGCATTTGCCCCTGAAGTCACATCACCTGTTTCCAGTCTTGCTCACCCTCAGCTCATTTAAACAGAACATAATCAACGTCAGTTGTATTTTTAAGGGATAATGTTATTATGCTGTTACTAGGATTTCAGCAAACCAAAATTGTGGATGCGTAACATTTTTGTGCTACATTCACTTAAACTGTGAAAAGCATCCAGCAATACAATGATACAGTTCATGTATAGCCTTTTCCTCCAAGCTTAGGTTTTGTCTGGAGGGAGCACCTGAGCTGTATAACACTAGGGTGCACTTTAGGTTACAGACCTGTCACTGATATGATAATGGGAGCAATTTGCAGTGGTGAATTAAAAAAATTGTCACAAAAAATACATATTTCACCATATTATTGCATATTGGCTTACATGTAATTACTAATAAACTAAATAAACCCAGTGACAACACTGCACTATACTTAATAGTAACATGCAAGTGACTATTGCTCAACTGAACCTGAACCCAAAAGCTATTCTGTAATTCTTCCTTGCGTTGGTTCGCTTTCCACCTGATGCAATCCCAGTCTGGTGGCTATGCCCTTCAGGAATCAACTGGCTTGGTCAGTGGTATCACTAGCAAGCCACTCTTGGTGGTGGATATTAAAGTCCCCCATCCAGATGGAGGAGCATTGATTCTTCAGTTCTGAGGGAGTGGTAGGTGACAATCAGCAGTAGCTTTCCTTGGCCTTGTTTGATCTGAAGTCATGAGACATCATGAAGTTTGAAGTCAATGTTGAGAATTCCCAGGGTCAATTCTACCAATGGATGATGATGATGACTCTGAGGAAATTGGCTGATAGATATGACTGCACCACTGAAACATTAGGCACTTCCCCATGAAGGGACCACTTCAGGGAGTTCCTCCAGCCCTGCTTAGTCAGCTTCTAACCAAAACCTGCAGCCTCCCTTTAAGAGCTACTATGCTTCTGATTCCCTGCCCCCTCCCAATAATTCAACACTCAGTGCGCACAGTAAAAACACACACCGAGTTCATTCAGATTACATAAACGATCTGATCCCACAGGGTTGGGCTGCTACTCTACCAGCACGGGTACACCCTGGAGTGCTGGCCATTTTTGACTCCAATCAGGGAATTATCCCATATGTCTCTATTTTTCCCCCTTTTTTCTCTTTCACTATTCTCTGTTTCTATATTCTTCATTATTACTTTTTATATTATTTCTCATCTGTATACCATGCATTACTCTTTATTTTACATTATTTCTTACATAATTTGTTTATAAATAGTAAACTTGTCTGTTTTGTTTTTTGCCTCAACCACCTACCCTGGGTACAAGTCAGGCAGAGCGGTCTTAGTGGGCTCCACCTGACCTGACCTCGCCTGTATTTGTGGATTCAAGTTATTAACCTAGGCCCGACTTCTGCCAGAACCCTGTGCCTAGAAACAGGAGCAGAATTGTAGCTCGAGAAGCCTGCAAATGCAGCAGCCAGAATGTCTTCAGCCACAACTCTTGTCCTGCTGGTCCTGTGAAAGGAAAACATTTAATTTCTGGCTGGACTCCCAGTGGCATCCAAGCCTCGCTGAAATCCTCCTGATCTGAGCAGGACGGATTGCAAAGACTAAGGCCTATTTCTTCTGGGTGCTGCTCCAAATGAACAGCTGGCAGCATTGGGGGAGGAAGGTAAAGTGGGAGGGCTGTTTACGCCCCACCCCCCACCCCCGCCTTACTTGCATAGCTGTGTCTCTTTGTAATGTACCTGATTCTTCCCCTATGGGCAATCCCCAGGAAATTCCCATGCAACGTGAAGTGGACGGAGACTTGTCATCGCTGGTCTCTGCTCCTTTCTCCACTTCTTTGCATCTGGGAACTGATCATTCCCCAGGTGCAAAGGAGACAAAAGTTTTTCCTAATGCATCCTGATAAATGACTTGCTGAACTAAAATATTAATATTTCAGTAATTACATATTTTTTCACCTTTTTGTTTTATACGCTGTAAGCTGTGTCCTCTGGGAGGGTAAATGCAAATATTGTAAATTTACATAATGTTATGGAGTTGTGTCACGTATGTTATTAGAGAATGGCAGGAATGCTGGAGAGATAACCTGAGGCTGAAATCCTTTCTATAATATTTTGCTTATTAAAATGGCTTGAGTTCTTACCCACTTTACATTTGATGCTATTGAGATATAGCACTGGAAAATAGATAATGTTTGTAAACAAAGGGAATTGTAGATGTAACACATGGTTGAAAGATTAGTATTTTGCTGCTGGTTTTGTAAGTGGCGTTATCATCATGAAGTCTCATCCACAACATCTGGTGTATGACAAGGGTGCCATGATGCAATCTGCTACACAGTGACATCCTAGCATCACTGTTCATGCCTGGCACCAGGAATAGTTTTCATCTTGATAAAAATTCAAATCTAAACTAAGGTGAAAATGTGAAACAGTATTATTGTGGTTCCTGCTGATACAGCATCTGTTGCATTGCAGACTTGCCCTGGTGCATAACTTGAGGTTTGAGGTGAGTGTGCAGAACAGCTGTTCCAGAAATAGAAGCTACCTGAAAGCTCCCTAATATGATTGCATTACGCTTTTAAGTTTTAAGGGAAGAGAGGTGTCATGGTATTTAGGAGCATTACAGGGTGGTGAAATATGGGTTACATTGTCAGTCATGCTGCTCTGTGTTGGTTTAAAGTGGTGGAGAGAGGGGAAAGGTGAGATAAAATGAGAAGGAACATTATCACTGCTGCTGTTGCTCCTGCTAGCTGGCTTAAGAAAAGCATGGGCAGAGGGCATGGAGAAAATTAACCACAATGGCAGATGAAATTGAATATAGATGAATGTAAGGTACTGCACTTAAAAAGATAAAAATAAAGGGCAGTGTACATACTCTGTGAATGGTATTGAACTAGCTACGGGTAACATTGAAAGAGATCAAGGGATGTTTGTAGACTTGACACTTAACATGTCCAACCACAACCAAGCTAGAGCCCCGGTTTTAAAATAGCCCGTCCGTTTTACAACCCATCCAATTTTACAATCCATTGAGGTGAATGGCATCTGACCCGAACACGCCCTGTTCCCGCCGGGCAGCTTAGACTAAAATTGGGGCTCAGTAACGATAGAGGAAAATTACATTAAAGTGAAATTTAAAGGGGTATAAATGTTTAAAGGGGAGTTTTACAAGAGGCAAAAATTCACAAAGTTTTCAGAGGCCATAACCGGTATCTCCAAGGCTGATGGGGGGGGTGGTTAATAAATACCTGGTGAACATGAAGAGAAAAGGAACTCCAGGTGTGGACATGAGTCTGTAGACAAGTTACAGAACAATCCAACTTCCATGGCCTTTAAAAAAAAACAAATCTTTGGGTCTTCTAAAGGTCGCCCTGCCTAAAGGTCCTCCCTAAGGTCCCCTTCCTGCCTGGATTCCATGAGTCTGCTGTGGACTTGGTGTTCAGGATGACCTCGGGCCAAGAAATAGAAACTGCTTCAAATGGTAGCTTCAATTGCTTTTCCTGTTATTTGAAGGTATTGATCCAAGTTTTAGGTAGTTCTCTAGTAGTGACAGATTGCATCAATCTAGCCTTGTGGTGTGGACTTCCTAACTAACAGACTTCCTAACTAACAGACCCCAGTCTGTCAAATTAGGTAACCACACCTCCCCCCCCCCCGACCCTGAACACGGGGGCCCCACAAGGTTGTGTGCTGAGCCCCCTCCTCTACTCCCTCTTCACCCACGACTGTGTGGCTGTTCATGGTTCCAACACCATCATCAAGTTTGCGGATGATACCACGGTGGTAGGCCAGATCACCAACAACGATGAGTCAGCCTACAGGTAGGAGGTCCAGCATCTCGTGAAGTGGTGCGCCGATAACAACCTGGCCCTTAACATCAAGAAAACCAAGGAAATCATTGTGGACTTCAGGAAGTCTAAAGGCGGAAGTCACACCCCCATCCACATCCATGGGGCTGTGGTGGAAAGGGTGGGCAGCTTTAAGTTCCTCGGAGTCCACATCACGGAAGACCTCTCCTGGTCCCTCAATACCTCCTCTTTAGTGAAGAAGGCCCAGCAGCGCCTATATTTCCTAAGGAGGCTGAAGGGATGTAACCTGTCACCCCTGATCCTCTCTAACTTTTACCGCTGCACAATAGAGAGCATCCTGACGAACTGTATCACAGTGTGGTATGGCAGCTGTAGCTCCTATGACCGGAAAGCCCTGCAGCGGGTAGTCAAAACTGCCCAACGCATTACCGGCACCTGGCTACTGACCATAGAGAACATCTACCAGAAACGCTGTTTACGGAGGTCACTGACCATCATCAAAGACCCTACCCACCCCAGCCACAGTTTGTTCGCCCCCCTGCCATCTGGGAGACGCTACAGATGCAGTCGCACCCGAACGACCAGATTTAGGAACAGCTTCTTTCCCAGGGCTGTCATCCTACTGAACTCTACAAATAAACTCTAAAGCCTGCACATCTGCCAATGCACTTTATTATGTTTATATTTATGTATTACAAGCCAAATGAATGTTGAATGTTAAATGTCTTAATCAAAATGTACACTCTCGGGAGCCGCAAGCCTACATTTCGTTGTACTGCACTTGTGCACTAACAATGAAATAAAGTTGATTATTATATGATTATTATTATTATTTAAATCTCACCCTCATCCAGCAGGGGCTCCGTTCCTTTCCACACAGCTCTCTGGAGAGAGTCACAACAAACCACAGAGCTCATTATCAAAATCCAAAAATCACATGTTTCTCAACTACTTCAACTTCTTCAGATTGTTGGGATTGTTTTGGTGACCTTACATTCCAAGCCATATGTAGCACATGCCAATCTATGTAATCCAGTCACAGCATTTCTGCTGCTGTGCTCGTGAGTGAGGTTTACTGTCTGCTAGCTGGAGCAAACATGTTTTTACCCATTTAGTTTATGCCAGGTCACAAGTCAAAGAAAGAGAGAGAAGAATAACAATGTTCCCTTTAGATCTATAATCATGAAATAAGCCATACTGATGTTTGTTCATAACTGTGTAGAAATCAGAGAATTTCACATAGTTCTTTGCCTAGATTTTTGTAAGAAAGTTCTTTAATCAACTTGCAAAGTGTTTACTGTCTTTCTCTCTCTCTCTCTCTCTAATTGGTTTGCAGTCAGAGGTTTTTACCATTTTGAGTTGTTACTCCAGCTAAATGTTGGGCACAGACCTTTAGCAGCACATTGGCCACACCTGCAAAGGAAATTGTAGGTTGTTTTGCAGGATTTATGTCCTTTTAAAAATACATTTCAATTTTACATATATGCATCAAAAGCAATTCAAGTTTACAATCATTTGGATTTAGCATTTGTGCTCAGGTAGCACACTGTGTCTATTCAATCCATTTCATTTATAATTATCAAAAAAGAACTCAACATTGTTAATTTCAGGAGTTTTCTCATTGTGCCAGTATTCCAAAGCACTTGGGCAACACCGTTTCTTGCTATTTCTACAGTTGGGCCAGAGTGACACAAAAATGCACCTATTAGACATAACCTATTGATTTGCATTATAACTTTGCAGTTAATTTAGGCATATTGGTAACACATTACAAAAAGGAATTGAGTCACTTTTTTCCCTTTGTCCCCAATTTGTTCTAATGCTCCTCCAGGCCCCACAAAACTACAGCAGTCCGCTGCCAGCCCATTCCTACCCCCACGGGACCGACTGCCACCGCCCACCCCCGCCCATCTCCTCCAAATGGTCCAACCTGCCGGCCAGCTACATGCGATTTTCGGCTTTTCCAAAACCAGTGCTCTGCAACGGAGCGACTGTTTGACGCCTGCAGCTCTCCAGCTAAATTCAAATGAGGTCCGAAAATAGCTCGGGGCCTCCTGACGCTAGCTTTGAGCGGGCGCACGGTTGATTTTGGGCCTGTTTTGGGCTGAAGATAATCATTGCCCACAGTGTGTTATTGTATTTTCACCCATACGACCTGGGTATGAATCAGCCAGACTGACAGGATGGAACTCCTTTTATTCTAGCAGCTCCCATTTGTGTGAAATGAATTGTGCACTAATTGGCACTGAATTGCGAGCTTCAGAGATGCCTTACGAATAGCTTGATGTGGGAAATTGAAGATTTCACACAGGTGCAGTAAAGGGTGCTCTTCTGAGTTTCAGACTGAGTGAGGCACATTGTTGGGATACAGCAAATCAAGTTTTACTCTCTATCTAGCTGTCCATTGCATGGCCTATGAGTATTTGTTGCTGACACTAAGTACCCAGAGTGTAAAAATGTTCCATTTCCCAGGACTGATATGGCCCTGTGGTTGAAGAGCTTGCTTATATTCACTGTCCGGGCTTGCACATTAATCATGTTCACTTGGGTAAAATACCAAAGGGCCACCAGTGCCTGTGAAACCGTACTGCAGCAAAGATTCAATACCTTCAGTAGAAGTGGGCTGAAATAGCTCAGTTGGGAGAGGGTTAAACAAAGGTCTAAAGGTCCCTGGCTCATTCCCAGGTTTCGGCATTTTTTACCATTTCCACTGGCAAGAGGGTCGGTAACCAGAGGACTCAGGTTTATGATAATTGGCAAAACAACCACAGTGAAGATGAGGAGCATTTTCTTTATGCAGAAAGTAGTTATGATCAGGAATGCACTGCCTGAAAAGATGGTGGAAGATGATTCAATAGTAAGTTTCACAAGGGAATTGGATATATACTTGAAAAGGAGAAATTTGCAGGGCTATGGGGAAAGAGCAGGTGCATGGGATTAATTGGATAGATCTTCGAAGAGTAGGCACAAGCATGATGGGCCGAATGCCCTCCTGTGCTACATGATTCTATGAAGTGGACAGAAGAAAGAAGTGTTGAGAACAACTTTTTTTTTCACTTAGTGACATTTCAACATTTAGATCAAAACATTGAAAACAAACGTTGAGTCCTGGCCTGGTTTGTCCAAACCACACCATTTAAATTTATTGACTTTTTTAACAATGAATTGCACTCATCTCTGCTACTAATTAAGCACAAAGGGTTAATGTCACTTTAATGTAGGTTGGAAAGAGTTAATGTGAAAATAAAGAATGCAGCTCAAACTTTTATTTTCTGCAGCCATGCAATATATACACTCAGTGAACCAGTCAAATAGTTTTGTATTTCTACTCCATTTCAATATTTAAATATCATGAAATTTGAATTGTTTGGTTAACATTGATATTCTGGCTCCTGTAAAGTAAAGAGACAATGTGAGTTTTTAATTTGAAATTCAGACTCTGGTGAATAGGCAGGTAAGATTTGCTTTCAGAGCACCACTGTACTTATTTATTTTATTGGTACGGATTATAATGCTTACTTCCGGAAAAAGATTTCTTGTGCAGCCAACAGGAACAGATAGAAACGACAATTTCCGAATAGCTTCTGAAGATCTGAGTGGTATTGACTGATATTGCGGAGTAGTTCAATTTGTGCTTCCAATCTGTGCCTTAATCTTTGTTTTCTAAACTATTCATTAGCTCGACGGGTTAAAATCAATATAGGAAAGGACCAGTGCCCAAATCAATGGGAGAAGCATTATCTGCCCATTCTGTAAATTAGAAAGTGTCCTCTAAGAGAAACTGCAGGAAGCAATTTATGATTCAGCTAGAGGCTAGTGAAAGGTCTGAAACCATTTATAAGTCTCAAAAATTAGTTAGTTCCCTGTCAAATAAATCCACATCCCACAATTATTTCTGTCTCTTTTCAAAGTGCTGCATTGAGAAAGGACTTGTGAAAGTTGAATTTTTTTTTGTAGAAAACATACATTTCTATCAACAATGAAACATGGGGCTGAGTTTTATTTCTTTTTAATGTGCTGGCCTACAGTGACCTATTGTATTTTCCAGTGCACTGAAGCATTAACTTTCCCAATTTTATCCGGCAGCTCAAATCACTGGTTTGGACCATCGACTATTAATAAGCATACTTTAATATCTTTGTTACAAAGTCAGGTCAGCCGTAGATACCTTTGCAGGTTCAGTAGTAACAGTCGGTCCCGTAAACGGTCTGAGCATCTTTAATGGAAGTTGACTCAAATTGCCCTATATCTATTCGTAAAATAGCAGAACCAAAGACCTAACAATAGCTTCCCCTTGTGATTTCGACCAGATACATGTATTTTGTGCACGCATATACCTTTGATTTCTCTGAAGGCTGACTAAGTTTTTTTTTATTCGTTTGAGATGTGGGTAGCGCTGGCCCATTTATTGCCCATCCCTAATTGCCCTTGAGAAGGTGGTGGTGAGCTGCTACCTTGAACCGCTGTAGCCCATGTGGTGAAGGCACTCCCACAGTCCTGTTAGGGAGGGAGTTCCAGGATTTTGATCCAGCGACGATGAAGGAACAGCGATGTATTTCCAACTCAGGATGGTGTGTGACTTGGAGGGGAACTTGGAGGTGGTGGTGTTCCCATGCACCTGCTGCCCTTGTCCTTCTAGGTGGTAGAGGTCGCAGGTTTGGGAGATGCTGCCGAAGAAGCCTTGGTGAGTTGCTGCAGTGCATCTTGTAGATGGTACACACTGCAGCCACGGTGCACTGGTGGTGGAAGGAATGAATGTTTAAGGTGGTGGATGGGGTGCCAGTCAAGCGGGCTGCTTTGTCCTGGATGGTGTCGAGCTTCTTGAGTGTTGTTGGAGCTGCACTCATCCAGGCAAGTGGAGAGTATTCCATCACACTCCTTACTTGTGCCTTGTAGATGGTGGAAAAGCTTTGGGGAGTCAGGAGGTGAGACACTTGCTGCAGAATACCTAGCCTCTGACCTGCTCTTGTTGCCACAGTATTTATGTGGCTGGTCCAGTTAAGTTTCTGGTCAATGGTGACCCCCATGATATTGATGGTGGGGGATTCTGCAATGGTAATGCCATTGAATGTCAAGGGGAGGTGGTTAGACTATCGCTTGTTGGAGATAGTCATTGCCTGGCACTTGTGTGGTGCGAATGTTACCTGCCACTTATCAGCCCAAACCTGAACGTCGTCCAGGTCTTGTTGCATGCGGGCATGGACTGTTTCATTATCTGAGGAGTTGTGAATGGCGCCGAACACTGTGCAGTCATCAGCAAATATCCCCATTTCTGACCTTATGTTGGAGGGAAGGTCATTGATGAAGCAGCTGAAGATGGGTGGGCCTAGGACACTGCCCTGAGGAACTCCTGCAGCGATGTCCTGGGGCTGTGATGATTAACCTTCAACCACCAAAACCATCTTCCTTTGTGCTAGGTATGACTCCAGCCAGTGGAGCATTTTCCCCCTGATTCCCATTGACTTCAGTTTTGCTAGGGCTCCTTGATGCCAGACTCGGTCAAATGCTGCCTTGATGTCAAGGGCAGTCACCCTCACCTCACCTCTGGAATTCAGCTCCTTTGTCCATGATGGACCAAGGCTGTAATGAGGTCAGGAGCTGAGTGGTCTTGGCGGAACCCAAACTGGGCATCAGTGAGCAGGTTATTGGTGATTAATTGCCGCTTGATAACATTGTCGATGACACCTTCCATCACTTTGCTGATGATTGAGAGTAGACTGATGGGGTGGTAATTGGCCGGGTTGGATTTGTCCTGCTTTTTGTGGACAGGACATACCTGGGCAGTTTTCCACATTATCGGATAGATGCAAGTGTTGTAGTTGTAATGGAACAGCTTGGCTAGAGGTGCGGCTAGGTGAAGCTGATTTGAATTGTCAAGTTGCTTTGTTCCAAGTAAGGTGATCATAGGGAGTAACAGTTAAGATTAGATTTACTTAGTTTAATTGGTACAATTGGTTTCCATGTAATGCTATAAGTAAAGACCATGGGGTAAAAATTGGGTAGCGCCCTGAAAAAGTTAGCGCCCCCACGGCCGATTTTTCCCAGGTAGCGAACCGAGAGGGAGGACGACGCACCCTGCATCCCTCTTAGGGTGCTGCGAGCCAGTATCATGGCGCTACGTGCCGCAGCGTCATGCACTGCGGCACGTCATGCTGCGGTACTGCAGTCCTTCCTCCCCGTATTAAAGGGGAGGAGCCTGGCACAGTGCGTCCCGGCGTCCAGCTGGGCCACCGGGGATCGGAAGTGTGGCAAACGAGCCCGGCACTCGAAAGGAGTGCCGGGCACACTGAGAGCAGCCAGCACCCCACGGGGGCTCTTCACGGGGCCGGGGACAGCAACAGGGGCAGCTGCTGGCAGGCGGGCAGGTGCTGGCAGGCAGCCAGCAACAAAAATGGCTGCCCACCACCTCCCCTTTAACTAGCGCCGCCCCGGCCGCAAGTAGGCCCCCTGACCCCGGCAGACATATCGTCCGGCGGTAAGTCGTGGGGTGCCACCCAATATTATAACCAGGGCGTGAGCGGGGCACTGCGCACGGCGATGACGGTTAACGGTTAGTGCCGCCGCTAACCTCTTGCTGAATTTTACGGGAGGCGTTAGCGGCGCCGCGCCCAGGTGCTAACGGGAGGTGCAAATCAATCAAATTTAGCCCTTCGTATGCTTCCCCACTTCAGTGGGTCGACGCGAGAGGTTTTGTAACTATTCTCCAGCATTCCAACCTTTTCACCTCCATAAAGGCCCTCTAACAAATCAGAATTCCCTCACAACCTCCTTCACCTCCAAAAGCCTGTCTCTCTCTGCCTTTTTTAAAAGTCTGACACCAGTGTCAACCTTTAGTAAAAATTGACTATTCCCCCCCGCCCCACCATAGAGCAGAATCCACCATCCTAACTTGGCAATGACCCTGCTGAGTTCGAAGGAATAGGATTCTCCCAGTAGCAATAAATGTGAACAACCACTGCAGCACCCTGCCTGAAACCTAATATATACCTCAAATCCTGCTGTCCTGTGAATTTAACCCTTTGAGATTTAAGTTTAGTCTGAAATCCATTTCATAGAATTTTACAGCACAGAAGAAGGTCAGTTGGCCCATTGCACCTGTGCTGGCTCTTTGAAAGAGCTAGCTACTCAGTCCCATTCCTATGCCCTTTCCCCAAACCTTTTAAATGTTTATTTCTCAAATATTTAGCCACTTCCCTTTTACAAGTTATTATGGATTCTATTTCCACCTCCGTTGCTGTGTATATTAAAAGAAAATCTCCTAGCCTCTCATTTTGTTCTTTTGGTAATGCTTTACTAGAATGATACCAGAACTGAGAGATTGTGGGAGAGAAATTGGCCTGGTTTGTGCCACCCGTTAGCACCTTCAGGGGGCAGTAACAGGGTGCTAAGGGGTTACATAGAAACATAGAAGATAGGAGCAGGAGTAGGCCATTCGGCCCCTCGAGCCTGCTCCGCCATTCAATGCAATCATGGCTGATCATCCAAGTTCAGTACCCGGTCCCTGCTTTCTCCCCATACCCTTGATCCCTGTAGCCTTATAAATATATCCAACTCATTCTTGAATATATTTAATGAATTGGCCTCTACTGCCTTCTGTGGTAGAGAATTCCACAGGTTCACCACTCTCTGGGTGAAGAAATTCCTCCTCATTTCTGTCCTAAAAGGCCTACCTCTTATCCTTAGACTGTGGCCCCTGGTTCTGGATTCCCCGACCATCGGGAACATCCTCCCTGCATCTAGTCTGTCCAGACCTGCCAGTATTTTATAAGTTTCAATGAGATCCCCTCTCATTCTTCTAAACTCCAGCGAGTACAAGCCCAATCGACCCAATCTCTCCTCATACGTCATTCCTGCCATCCCAGGTATCAGCCTGGTGAATCTTCTCTGAACTCCTTCCATGGCAAGAATATCCTTCCTCAGATAAGGCGACCAAAACTGCACACAATACTCAAGATGTGGTCTTACCAACCAGGCGCGGCGAAATCACCGACGCCCGCGAACTTCTTTGGCAGATTTGCGCTGGCGCTAAGACTTACCGCCTCGCTCTCTTGTGCCCCAAAGATTTTGATGTCATCCGGTGTGCAGTGCCCTGGAAGCGATATTTGCTCCCGCCACTGCTGCATCGCCAGGCGTCAACAACGACAGCTGCAGGAGGCGTTGTCATCTCGGCTGACTGCTTGGGGAGTGCTATTTAAAGGCAGTGGTGGTCAGGTAGAGTAACATTTATCTGTGTCCCCATTCAATTGTTTTATTGATTTTTTTGTACCCCACGATTGCTTAGCCCTGCACTCTCTTAGAGTGCTTGGGGCTGCAATGTGCATATCGCAGGTGCCATTGCCCAACAGACACAGCTTGAGAATTCATTCAACGCAGCATTGGCCCTTCCCTTTAAGGGACGGAAGGAGCCTGTAAAACCGGCAGCGCTGCACAGAATATTGTGCAGTTCTCTGCCACTACCATCCCTCTCACTCCCTCTGGCGCTCTAAGGGAAGTGCTAGCACTTGACTTAGCGCTCCACTTCCCTCTTGAAGCGCTAAAGTGGAACTTCCCGGCAGATTCAAATGTTTTTCACTCAGCGGGGCACTAGTCAATTTCTAGCCCTAATCCTATCAGGAAAGATTGAACAGGCTGGGGCTCTTTTCTCTAGAAAAGAGACTGAGGGGTGAACTGATAGAGGTCTTTAAGATTATGAAAGGATTTCATAAGGTAGACATAGAGAAGATGTTTCCACTTGCAGGTGAGGCCAGAGCTAGGGGCCATAAATATACGGGAAACTTCGCGATATCCGGCACCGACGGGACCGGCATGATGCCGATCTATGAAAACTTCCGGACAGACCAGCGCTAATGTTGAAGGATACGGAGGTTTTCATCTCCGTATCTGACAACAAACACTGTTGCTTAGCAACAGCTTGTAAACAGTCGGCCTGTACCTTGGAAGCGTCTCTGTAGCTTAGCAACAGCTTCAGAGAGGCTTTCCAGAGACTGACTGTTTAAAAAAATGCTAGGAGAAGAAAAAGAAACTAACAAAACGGCTGCTGATTTCTGCCGTTAGATCGAGGTTTCCGGCCATACAACCGCCGGATAAACCAAAGTTTCCTGTAAGATAGTCACTAATAAATCCAATAGGGAATTCAGGAGAATCTTGTTTACCCAGGGAATGGTTAGAATGTAGAATACGCTACCACAGGGCGTAGTTGGGGCAAATAGCATAGATGCATTCAAGGGGAAGGTCAATAAGCGTATGAGGGTTAAAAGAATAGAAGGAAATGTTGGTGGGGTTAGAGGAAGAGGGGTGGGAGGAGGCTTATTTGGAGCATAAACACCGGCATAGACCAGTTGGGCCGAATGGCCTGTTTTTGTACCGTAAAATACTTTGTATAACTTTGTAACATAAACAATGTGGCTACAAGAGCAGGTCAGAGGCAGGGTATTCTCCGGCGAGTGTCTCTCCTCCTGACTCCCCAAAGCCTGTTCACCATCTGCAAGGTACGAGTCAAGGGTGATGGAATATTCTCCACTTGCCTGGATGGGTGCAGCTTCAACAACACTCAAGAAGCTCGACACCATCCTGGACAAAGCAGCCAGCTTGATCAGCAGCCCATCCGCCACCTTAAAAATCCATTCCCTCATCTACTAGTGCACTGTGGCTGCAGTGTGCACCGTCTACAAGATGCTCTGCAGCAACTCGCCAAGGTTTCTTTGACAGCACCTCCCAAACCTGTGACCTCTACCACGTAGAAGGACAAGGGCAGCAGGCGCATGGGAACACCACCACCTGCAAGTTCCCCTCCAAATCACACACCATCCTGACTTGGAAATATATTGTCATTCCTTCATCATCGCTGGTTCAAAACCATGGAACACCCTACCTAACAGAGCTGTGGGAGTACCTTCACTACAAGGACTACAGTGGTTCAAGATCGTGGCTGACCACCACCTTCTGAAGGGCAACTAGGGATGGGCTCTAAATAGTGGCATGCAAGCAATGCCCATATCTCAAGAATGAATTAAACAAAAAACTTTCATAATTCTATGCACCTCTATCCCATTCCTCTTAACCTTCATGTGTTCTAATGAAACGAGCTCTAGTCTCTCCTCATAACCAAAGCCTTTCATCCCTGGTATCATCATTATTCCTCCACTAATCTTCTTTCCTGCCATGGTCCCTAAATTGAGTACCGCCTGGACAGGCACATTGTGGTGTATGTAACCTGTTCCACCTTAAGAGAACTACCTTAAGAGATGTACTACTTTCTCTTGGCTGCTGTATACTGTAATACTGTAATACCGGTGGTGACCACACCGGTATATAAGTGTTGTGCAAGGATTTGCTGGGCAGTTCAGCCCTGACCTTCGAATAGTAAAGACCTGTTAAAAGTTATTCTTGTTGTCTGTGTCCAGTGATTGATCCTAAACCTAACTGGGACATACAGACTCAACAGTGGCGACGAGTCCGATCTTACCCTGCGGCAAATTTACATCCAAGGCAGCTTCGTCCTCAAAACGAGCGTCGAGAAGAGGCATCCGCCCTCATCATCCTGCTGAGCACCATCGCACGGGAGGCATCGAGAACCCGGGTTAAAAAGAAAAAGAATTCTGACCACGAAACCCTCCATCAGCGACAGGCAGTGATCATCCCTTCTACCACAGTGGTGGGTAAGCCGATCAGCGACACGAGCAGAAAGTCGGCCGCGTTGACTGTGGAGTAGGGGAGGGAAAACGGAGGAATAAGGGCGGAGAGCTCGACCACGGCCGGTAGAAAGGGCCGGGCTGCAATCGAGGCCAAGAGGCGCAGCGACTGGGGCAGCTTAAGGCTCGAGAGCCGCGGAGAACTCAAACGCAGCCGGTGTACAGGACTGGGCTGCGAGCGGGGCTGCGAGGCAAAGCAGCGTCGGGGAGTTGAGAAGCTTAAGGCACGAGAGCCGCGGAGAATTCAAAAGCAGCCGGTGTAAAGGACCGGGCTGCAAGCGGGGCTGCAAGGCAAAGCAGCGTCGGGGAGTGAGAACCGCTGGGGAGGCGAGAACGGCAGCAGCAAGGCAATCGCCATTGCAGCCAGCGGGGGAAGAAGGCAAACGCGGGAATCCGCCATTGTAGTCGGTGGGGAAGAAGACGAGCGCGGGAAAGACCGCCAAGCGCGGGAAGCCGCCATTTTAGTAGGCGGGGGAAGAAGACAAGTGTGGGAAGCCGCCATTTAAAAAAAAACTTTAAAAATTTTAAAAACTTGCAAGGATGCCTAAACATGGGAGCATTAATACCTTTGATAGTGATGTCGAAGATTGGACCACGTATGTAGAACGCCTGGAAGTTTATTGTAAAGCAAATAAGGTACCAGATGATGAGAAAGCATTAACCTTATTAAGCTCAATGGGGGCGAAGACATACCGGGCTATTGAAGCACCTTCTATCACCAAATAAACCGGCAGATCAGACCTTCGCGAATATTGTTACTGTCCTGAAAAATCATTTAAACCCCACGCCGCTGATGATAGCGGAACGATTTAAATTTTACAGAAGAACGCAGTTGAAAGACGAAAGCAACGCTGAATTTTTAATTGAACTACGTAAGCTATCAAAGTACTGTCAGTTTGGGACAGGGCTAGCAGATGCGCTGAGAGATAAATTTGTGTGTGGATTGTTAAAAGAAGGAACACAAAAGCGGCTGCTTGAAGAGAATGATCTTACGCTTGATAAAGCTGTCACTATTGCAGCATCGCAAGAAGCCGCAGCAAGAGGCACTGCGGAAATGCAGCTACGGTCACCGGAACTCTGTACCAATCAAATGGTCTTGAGTACAGTAAAATGTTATCGTTGTGGAAAGACAACACACGATCAGAACCAGTGCTGGTTCAAAAATCAGGAATGCAGAAAATGTGACAGGCTTGGTCACATAGCTAAAGTATGCCGGTCAGGAAAGAAGACCAGCAACAAAAAGTCACCGCAGGAAAAGTACAAAAAGGTACACAAGGTGACAGAGAACAGTTCGAACGAACAGAAGTCAGATTCAGACGCCAGCAGTAATGAACTGGGTAGTCTAAGAGTACACAATGTTGGTAAGGAAGCAGACCTCCAAACAATTTGGGTCACACTTCAGATAGCAGGAGTCCAAGTGAAGATGGAATTGGACACTGGATCGGCATTGACGGTCATGAATAAGAAAGATTACAAAAGGTTATTCCCACATATTCCCCTACGGGATACGGAGATTGTATTGAAAACATACACGGGGCAAAGAGTATACCCCATCAGGAAGATAGAGGTAAAGGTGGTCCACAAGGGCAAAGAAAGCTGAGGAATGGACTTATATGTGCTACCTGAGGGAGGTCCACCACTACTGGGACGGGAGTGGATTAGGAAAATAAATATGGACTGGCATTCCTTAAAAGCACTAACGGTAGATTCCAGTACAAAAGATGTCAAACCTAAACGATTGTCCAGAATATTGGACGATGCTAAAGAGGTGTTCCAACAAGGACTGGGAACACTGAGAGGAATTATGGCAAACATCAAGATTGAAGAACATGCAAACCCGAAATTTTTCAAAGCCAGACCTTATGCAATACGACCTGCTGTGGAAGCTGAGCTGGAAGGGCTAGAACATTCAGGAGTACTGTCTAAGGTAGACTGGAGTGAGTGGGCCATGCCCATTGTCCCAGTCATGAAGCGTTCATCGAACAACAAGCCGGGGGAACCGGGGAAGGTTCGCATCTGTGGTGATTTCAAGATCACTGTTAATCCGGTGCTTCACACGGTGCAGTATCTGCTTCCACGGATTGAGGATATCTTCGCTTCATTGTCTGGCGGGAAACACTTCACCAAGATAGACCTGGCGCAGGCGTACTTACAGATGGAAGTTGAGGAAGAGTCACGCCAGTATCTCATGATCAACACGCATAGAGGCTTGTACCGGTATAATAGACTGGTTTTTGGAGTGGCATCAGCTCCAGCAATTTGGCAGAGGGCCATGGAGCAGGTATTACAGGGAATTCCAGGTAAACAATGTTACCTGGACGATATTCTGATTACAGGAGATGATGACGAGGAACACCTTGCAAACTTGGAACTGGTGCTCACCAGATTGAAAGAATGTGGCCTTCGAGTTAATCGCCAGAAATGTGAATTCTTTCAGAAGCGGATCTCGTACTGTGGTCATGTCATTGACCAGGAGGGGCTTCATAAGTCTCCTGACAAGATCGAAGTTGTTGTGAAGGCTCCCGCTCCGGATAATGTATCCCAATTGAGGTCGTTTCTAGGGTTGATTAACTATTACCATAAGTTTCTGCCAAATTTATCCATGGTGCTGCACCCGCTGAACGCTCTTTTGCAGAAGGGAGTACCATGGAACTGGAGCGAGGACTGTAAGAGGGCCTTTCGCAAAAGCAAGGCATTGATCACCTCAGAGGAAGTGTTGGCTCACTTCAACCCAACGCTGCCTATTCGTTTGGCTTGTGATGCTTCTCCATATGGTATTGGGGCAGTACTCTCACACAAGTTGCCAAATGGCCAGGAGAGGCCAGTTGCGTTCGCATCCAGATCATTGACCTCCGCTGAGCGCAATTATGCTCAGATAGATAGGGAGGCTCTCAGCCTTGTGTGGGGAGTAAAGAAGTTTAATCATTACCTGCAGGGCCAAAAGGTTACGCTTCTGACAGACCACCAGCCGTTGGTATCCATTTTTAACCCTAAGAAGGGTGTTTCGGTGATGACAGCACAGAGACTCCAGAGATGGTCCCTTTTCTTAGGGGCACATCAATATCAGATAGAATTCAAAGGTACAAAGCAGCATGGTAATGCTGATGGGCTGTCGCGCCTGCCACTACCTACAGAGGAGGAGGCACCGACGGTTGACCCTGTTGAGTTATTTCACTCGACCATCATCGAATGTTTACCAGTCACCAATGCAAGTATTGAAAGAGAAACCAGGAACGACCCGACACTGTCCAGGGTCTACGAAGTGACAGTGAAGGGATGGCCAGCACATGGTGATCCACTGTTACCGGCATTCTCAGCAAGACGAGAACAGCTGTCCGTCTGTCAAGGAACATTGATGTATGGAACAAGGGTGATTATTCCTCCTAAGTTAAGAGAGAGAGTTCTAAAGGAACTGCATGAAGGTCATCTGGGGGGAGTCAAGATGAAAAGCCTTGCTAGGGCTTATGTGTGGTGGCCGGGTATCGACCAACAGATAGAGGAGCTGACGAAAAGCTGCTCAGGGTGCCAAAAAGTGCAAAATGCACCTCCGATTGCACCGCTGCATCCATGGGAATGGCCTTCAACCCCATGGCAACGTGTACATATTGACTTTGGTGGTCCTTTCATGGACTCCATGTTTTTAATTGCGGTGGACGCACATTCTAAATGGCCAGAAGTGATTAAGATGACTACCACTACCTCGGAAAAGACGATTGCGGTGTTAAGAACGATATTTGCGAGAAATGGATTGCCAGAACAAATATGTTCAGACAACGGACTGCAGTTCGTGTCAGAAGAATTCCAGGGATTCATGAAGAAGAATGGGGTGAAACATTATACCTCTGCCCCATATCATCCGGCTACAAACGGGTTGGCCGAGAGATTTGTACAAACGTTTAAAAAAGCAATAAAGGCCATGAGCGAAGATCAGATTCCACTACAACACAAGGTGGACAAATTCCTACTGGCATATCGAAACGCCACTCATGCAGTGACAAACCAAAGTCCTGCCATGATGTTCTACAACAGGAGGTTGCGGTCCAGGTTGGACTTGTTAAAACCAAATGTGCGGAGGGAAGTTGAAAACAAAGAGTTCCAGCATATGAATAACAAGACCACTCGGAGTTTTGAAATAGGACAACCAGTGTTAGCCCGGGACTATAAAAATGAGAAATGGCAATCTGGAACAATTCGGGCCAGACAAGGACCCCTGATGTACACGGTAGATATTGGTGAAAATGTAATACGGCGTCATGCTGACCAACTGGTAGAATCGAGAACAAGGGTCGAACCCATGGTTATGGCAGAGACAACCGTGAAAGAAGTTAGTGAACCTGAAGCATCTACCTCAGAAGTGAATGTACCTGATGATGATGATGTCCAATCCATAAGAGACCAACTAGATGAGTCACCCCAGCAACGAGAATCAGAGACCCCTGAAAGGCGTTATCCATCTCGAATCAGGAGGCCTCCTCAGAGACTGAATCTTTGAACTGTTTTGCATGAAGTTGTATATATATATGTTATTATGTTATGTTAAATGGGGATATAACTGTTAAGCTAAAAAGGGAGGATTGTGGTGTATGTAACCTGTTCCACCTTAAGAGAACTACCTTAAGAGATGTACTACTTTCTCTTGGCTGCTGTATACTGTAATACTGTAATACCGGTGGTGACCACACCGGTATATAAGTGTTGTGCAAGGATTTGCTGGGCAGTTCAGCCCTGACCTTCGAATAGTAAAGACCTGTTAAAAGTTATTTTTGTTGTCTGTGTCCAGTGATTGATCCTAAACCTAACTGGGACATACAGACTCAACACACATGGCATATCTTTATGCCACCTTATGAATTCTCTGGTTACCCATCATAGCTTCCATTGCTGGCTTTCCCAAAGCAGAAATTCACACTGCCTAATTCCCCTATTTTGGTGCAGATCTTGCCCACTTCTTTTTCTTGGAAAATACCTCTCTACTGTTCCTGCCCCCCACCCCTGTCGGACCAGCCCTTCACAGGTCGCCTAATACCCAATCACTGCTCACTGCCCTAACGAGGCTCTCATCTATGATTCTATTTCTATGATCATCCATGACCTCATCCTGCTTGATTCTATCAGTATCCTGAGCTTTACCGATACTTGACTTACAGATGGTGAGTCCTTCCCACTCACCAATGTTGCTCTGCTCAACCATACATTCTTCCACATTCTTCACCTAAATTTTCTTCATTGCATCCCATCACAACCTGTCCCCTTACTCTTCAGGCACCTTCTCCTCCTTTGGTCGACCCTTTCACCTCTCCTTCATAGTTATCATCCACCACCCTCCCAAGTCCACTGGCAACTTCATCACTGGAATCACCTCCTTATTTTCCAGCATTGAATGATGACTCATTTTAAGCATCACTCAAATTGCCCTGCCCCTTCTAATCCAATTTCTCTCTTCTTCTGTCCTCACTCAAGCTTACCCTGGACATCAACTTGCCCATCCCTGTGGTTACTTTGCTTTCTTCACCAGCACCCAAGTCTTTGCCATCTCTGGTTGATCTCTTGTCTCCTTCAACATCCACATCTCGCTGCCTGCATCCAACCCCTTTATACCATCCAAAACCCTCTCAAACTCCTGAATTCCATAATTTTATTTTGTTTTCAATTATGTTTTTGTTTTCAATTAAGTTTTTGTTCCCAGGCCTGAATTGCAGTAATTGCATTCTGTTAACTCATTAACTTTTTGTCAAGAACCATAATCCTAAGCAGTGGTTTACTAGAGAGCGACACATGTGAGTGCGTCTGAACAAACAAAGAATTTTGAGTGGCTTTTTCACAGTTACTAAAGATGCTGAGGTTACATCCTTCTCCTCTGCCTTTATATTGATAATGCGTTGTTGGTGGCAGATACGCAGTATCCTTGCTAGCTACCAATTGCACATTATCAATCCAAAGGAGGTGTTCTCTGCACCTTTAATGGCATTTAGAATCCAATAGATCTAAATCTGATAGATTTGAAAACTTCCACTTGATTGGGAAAAGGGGAGAGTGGCACTGGTAAGGCATCGATCCCTGCTTGAGTGCTGCTCTCCCTGTGCCTCACTGTCAACAGACAATCACTTTGGTTCATCTGTTGGGCTTCGAATTAGAACAGACTCTTTAAACTAGAGGTAAATCTGGTCTTCTTCCTGTCTGTATTTTGTCATTGTGACTGTCATGTAGTTATGTTTAGACAATCTAGAATCTGGATTCAATCACAGGTAATGAGAAATTTTGAAATTCTCAAGAAGCTGTCTATCAGTTTACCTGTCGGTGTATTTCATACCAGGACAGTAAGTGAATTCTTGATGAGTAACAGCTTCACAATATACTGGATACAGACTCATATCCTGCAGAACCAAAAGTCATTGAACCGAACAACATGACCTTGTGCTAGCTGTGCTCTGCATCTCCCTGCTGAAATAATACTTATTCATTGCCAACCTTCTTAATAAAATGAATGATCCATACAAACCATGCTTTGTTCATTACTATTGTGGGTCTGAATTAGTAATCACATTATTCCAATTGTGGTGCAGTACCTTTATTTTGCCACTGTTCACACAGCTTAATATTCACATACTGTAATTTCAGCATTCTGCAACAAATATTCACTTTAAGTTGAAAAATAGCAAAAAATATTTGGACCAATCACAGAATAATGCCCAACATTTTGTAAACAGTGTGCTATTTATTGAAATGCCTCTGCCTGTTACACCTCTTACCTTCAAAAACCTTCATCTTTGTCTGTGCCTTCAGTCACCTCACTTAGGTGATGAACGTTTGGATTAATTCGGGATTCTATTTAAAATCAGAGGACTAAACAGAAAGTTTATATTTCGGGCACTTACTCTATTAAAGAGCACAAGTTATATTTTGCTCTGGAACATTCTGTGGGCCAAGTGCCTACTGAGATCGAAAGATGCTGCTCTTGGTTAATTGGCATGAAGTGTGCAACAATTGGATGCTGGAGCCTTTCCCAATTGTTCCTTTCCCCTGCAAGGAAATTATGTCTAGGTTGCATTCGATGCTTCCCCCATACAGCTCAGCAATGACACTGTCATACCAGTACCTATCTCCTCTTCAATATTTAACTGGTCTAAGGAAGTGTCTAGTCTTGATGCTCCAGCCTGAGAGGGCAGATGGGGCCTTGGTTTAACATCTGATCTGAAAGATGGCATCTCTGACAGTACAACACTCCCTCAGTACTGCACTGGAGCGTTAGCCTAGATTTTGTGCTCAAGTCTGTGGAGTGGGACTCGAACCCTCAAACTTCTGCCTCAGAGGCGAGAGTGCTACCACTGAGCTACGGCTCCATACAGTAATTAAAAGCACTCCTTGAGAGTAGAAAGTTTTCCAGATAAACTTTCCAATGAAAATGACTTTAATTTTCAAATGTCAACAACAACAACTTATATTTATATAGCACCTTTAACATAGTAAAATGTCCCAAGGCGCTTCACAGGAGCGTTATGAAAAAAATTTGACATCGAGCCACATAAGGAGAAATTAGGACAGATGATCAAAAGCTTGGTCAAAGAGGTAGGTTTTAAGGAACGTCTTAAAGGAGGAAAGAGAGGTAGAGAGGCAGAGAGGTTTGGGGAGTTCAAGAACTTTGCAGCGCAAAGGGAGGTTGGAGATGGGGCGGTTTTTGCAAGAACAGATGGGTCAAGGGTTGGTTTTTTGAGGAGAGGGGTGATGACTGCCGATTTGAAGGAGAGGGGGACAGTACCTGAGGAGAGAGAACTGTTAACAATATCAGCTAAAATGGGAACCAGAAAAGGAAGTTGGGTGGTTAGCAGTTTAGTAGGAATAGGGTCGAGAGAGCAGGAAGTGGATCTCATGGACAAGATGAACACGGAGAGGTCATGAGGGGAGATCAGAGAGAAACTGGAGAAAGATGTGAGTTCAGGACTAGGGCAGGGGGGAACCTTAGAGGAAGTTTGGCCCGGTGGGCTATGGGAAGGAAGAGAAGTGGCAGAGGCAGCTGATCGGATGGTCTCAATCTTAGAGACAAAGAAGTCCATGCACTCCTTGCACTTGTTGTTGGAGGTGAGGGTTGAGGAGACAGGGGAGAGGGGGTTAAGAAGATGGGTTGTAGTAAAGAAAAGAAGCTGGGGATTATCTTTGCATTCCAGAATGATCCTGGAATAGTGAGCAGTTTTGGCAGATGAGAGCAGGACCTGATAATGGTTTATGTGGTCCAGCCAAATCTGGCGGTGAATGGCTAAACCAGTTGTCTACCATATCTATTCAAGTCTGCGTCCCTTGGACTTAAGGGAGAGAAGATGAGGGCTGTACCAGGGGGAATGGCCAGGGTGAGAGAGAGTAATGATTTTAATAGGGACTAGGGCATCAAAGGTAGTGGTGAGGGTGTGGTTGAGCAGATCGGTAGTTGTAGAAATGTCGTGGTGAATGGAGGACCAAAGTCTGGACAGTTGGGATTTAATTAGTGCAGTTGTATGTGAGTCAGCAGTGAAAGCTTATTTGGAGCAGTTTTTTGAATAGACCTAATTCCTAGAGCCAATACCATCAAGCCAGGGGACCAACCCTGGTTCAATGAGGAGTGCAGAAGAGCACGCCAGGAGCAGCAACAGGCGTACCTAAAAATCAGGTGCCAACCCGGGGAAGCTGCAACACAGGACTACATGCATGCTAAACAGCAGAAGTAGCATGCTATAGACAGGGCTGAGCAATCACACAACCAACAGATCAGATCAAAGCTCTGCAGTCCTGCCACATCCAGTCATGAATGGTGGTGGACAATTAAACAACTAATGGGAGGAGGAGGCTCCAGGAATATCCCCATCCTCAATGATGGTGGAGCCCAGCATGTGAGTACAAAAGACAAGGCTGATGCGTTTGTAACCATCTTCAGCCAGAAGTGCCGAGTGGTTGATCTATATCGGCCTCCTCCTGAGGTCCCCACCATCACAGAAACCAGTCTTCAGCCAATTTGATTCACTCCATGTGATATCAAGTAAAGACTGAGCACACTGGATACAGCAAAGGCTATGGGTCCTAACAACATCCCAGCTGTCATGCTGAAGACTTGCGTCCGAGAACTAGCCACGCCTCTAGCCAAGCTGTGCCAGTACAGCTACAACACTGGCATCTACCTGACAATGTGGAAAACTGGCCAGGTATGTCCTAGCCACAAAAAGCAGGACAAATCCAATCTAGCCAATTACCACCCCATCAGTCTACTCTCAATCATTAGCAAAGTGATGGAAGGTGTCCGTGCTATCAAGCGGCATTTACTAATAACCTGCTCACCGATGCTCAATTTGGATTCCGCCTGGACCACTCAGCTCCAGACCTCATTACAGCCTTGGTCCAAACATGGACAAAAGAGCTGAGTTCCAGAGGTGATGTGAGAGGGACTGCCCTTGACATCAAGGCAGCATTTGACCGAGTGTGGCATCAAGGAGCTCTAATAAAATTGAAGTCAATGGGTATCGGGGGGGAAAACTCTCCACTGGCTGGAGTCGTACCTAGCTCAAAGGAAGATGGTTGTGGTGGTTGGAGATCAATCATCTCAGCCCCAGGACATTGCTGCAGGTATTCCTTAGGGCAGCGTCCTATGCCCAATTATCTTCAGTTGCTTCATCAGTGACCTTGCCTCTATCATGTCAGAAGTGGGGATGTTTGCTAATGATTGCATAGTGTCCAGTTCCATTCACAACTCCTCAGATAATGAAGCAGTCCATGCCCGCATGCAACAAGACCTGGATGACATTCAGGCTTGGGCTCATAAGTAGCAAGTAACATTCGCACTACATAAGTGCCAGGCAATGACTATCTCCAACCAGAGAGAGTCTAACCACCGCCCCTTGACATTCAACGGCATTACCATTGCCGAATCCCCCACCATCAACATCCTGGGGGTCACCATTGACCAGAAACTTAACTGGACCAGCCACATAAATACAGTGGCTACAACAGATGGTCAGAGTCTGGGTATTCTGTGGCAAGGGTCTCACCTCCTGCCTCCCCAAAGCCTTTTCACCATCTACAAGGCACAAGTAAGGAGTGTGATGGAATACTCTCCAATTGCCTGGATGAGTGCAGCTCCAACAACACTCAAGAAGCTCAACACCATCCAGGACAAAGCAGCCCGCATGATTGGTACCCCATCCACCACCTTAAACATTCACTCCCTCCACCACCGGCGCTCCGTGGCTGCAGTGTGTGAACCATCTACAAGATGCACTGCAGCAACTCGCCAAGGTTTCTTCGACAGTACCTCCCAAACCCGCGACCTCTACCACCTCGAAGGACAAGAGCAGCAGGCGCATGGGAACAGCATCATCTCAAAGTTTCCCTCCAAGTTACACACCATCCTGATTTGGAAATATATCGCTGTTCCTTCATCGTCGCTGGGTCAAAATCCTGGAACTCCCCCTAACAGCAGTGTGGGAGTACCTTCACCACACGGACTGCAGCGGTTTAAGAAGGCGGCTCACCACCTCCTTCTCGAGGGCAATTAGGGATGGGCAATAAATGCTGGCCTTGCCAGCGACACCCACATCCCAGGAATGAATTTAAAAAAAGCAAGGGACAGGCTGCATTATAAAAAATGTCATAAGCTTTGCTGAGGAAAGGTTCGCGTTGCAGCAGATAAGTCTGCGAATATGGAACCACTCTGTCTGCTGTACTGCACACTTTTCCACAGCAGTTTTCACCACACAACTTTCTCTTTCATCGTTGTTCTGGAAAATGAACTTAACACATGTTGACAGACATCTACTACAAGAACCTTCCTGTGCTGCTGAACACTTCTAAATGCTTCATTTATAATCTGATTATCAATGATCATGGACACAATTTGCACCATAGGGACAGGCCTGACAATGGCGCACAAAGAGACCATCAGCCTCAACATTTATGCCTCCAGCTCCTTCCAGACATGAGCAGCTCAGTCAATTTGCTGTCCACAAATGATTGATGCCTTGTTGATCAGAGGCAGCACTTTCATTTCCTTTCCCACAGAATAGCGACAGCAGCTTGATACAGGAAGTCATTGATGCCATCCTTGTGATAATCTGAGCAGTTGGTTCCTGCTCCTGTTGTGGCGCCTGTGCTTGTTTATCCTCATCTGTGCACTGCGACTCGCCTGATGCTACCTCCTAAGCTTATTAACTGCATCCACTGATGAATATGTAGCTGTACTGTTGCTTGCAGACATTTTGCTGTGAGTTGCTGGCTTATTACAGGGCCATTGGCAGAGCTTGCAGGTAGCTCCTCCTGGCCTGCAATGACCAAAGTTATACTGACTCCAAGAGACATCTGAAAAGAGAGCTTACTTTGCAAGATAGTGTGTGAGATGTTTTCCTGGTTGTGTGCACTGCTGTATGTCAGTTAGTGAGTAGTGGGACAAGACATAACAGGAGCAGGATGGTACTGACTCTGAGCTTGAGGGAGGTGTATGACTTCATCCTCATTCACTATTATGGACAGGAATATGCGGGGTGGCCTCCTCAAAGAGAGTCAGGGGCTTGTAATCTCTGGGTTCTCCTCTAGTTTGGGTCTGTTATGCCAGAAGAGAAGTAGTCTTGAGATATTTTAAGTTGAAGCAGCACATATACTGTCAGGCATGTCCCCAACCTGCAGTCTAACCTGTGTGTCGGTAAGTGACCACGCATTATTGGTTGTGTTATAATGACTTGCTGCGTGAAGCCCTATTAAGTGCGCTGAGGGTGCCATTTGTAAGTTGCAGCTTAGATGTGTGCCTTGCTGGAACATGGCCGTGCATAGCAAGCAATGAAAAAGTTGTAAGGAGATCTGAAGGCTTTTCATGTGCCATCAGTAATTGTGTAGCAAGGAGCCACGAAAAGCTTTGTGGTGTGAATATTCAGGCCATCTATTAGGTATATGGTACCTTGACAACTTACTTATAGTTTGTCTTCCGCTGAATCTGTCTCCACATTCTGTAACTATTATATACATGGTCGATTCTTATGGCCAACTCCTGCCTGACATTCTGCATTGCTTTCTTCTCAGGAAGGTGTCCTGGAGTGTCAAATAGGCTAATCCTGCTCACACCCACCTCGGGTAGCAGCATCACATGCAAATAAAACCCTATTTCCTGCCTCCATACTTTTGTTGCTATCCACTGTTTTTGACAGTGACAACTTGTTTCCATCTGTTTCACCAGCCAAAAATCTTTTGCTCTCCATATCAGGTCAATTACCTGTAAATTACTTTTGTGGGGCTGCACAAAATTCTACCTCACTCACTTTGCAGGCTCCATGTCCAATGTGTGAATCAGACAGGGAGCTTGGGAACTCTATTATAATTAGAGGTGCTTCGAAGTTAGTGTGCAATCAACCTCGTGGATCTTGTGCAATGTCCAGACTGCTATGTTCCTGTTGCCTCCATGACCATCGAGAGAATCTACACATAGAAGAGCTGTCTACATTACAAAAGGGAATACTTCCATTTTGTGTTTTATGCTTTATTTAACAAGAAAAAAAGAACTTGCATTTATATAGCACCTTTCACGATCTCAGGATGAGTCAAAGTGCTTTACAGCCAATGAAGTACTTTTGAAGTGTAGTTACCTGTTGTAATGTAGGAAACATGGCAGCCAATTTGCATGCAGCAAGGTCCCACAAACAGCAATAAGATAAATGACAAAATAATCTATTTTTGGTGGTGGTGATTGAGGGATAAATAAAGGCCAGGAAGCTGCAGAGAACTCTCCTGCTCCTGTTCGAATAGTGCCATAGGATCTTTCACAACCACCTGTGAGAGCAGATGGAGCCGTGGTTTAATGTCCCATCCGAAAGACAGAGTGCCCTAACACTTAATTAATTAAATAGAATTCAAGTAACAGTCATTAGTTTGAGCTTTGTGGCAATGTGATTACGTTTCTTACAGGGCTAGTGTCCCTTAAATTTGTACTACTTGTATATTCTGAGCTAAAGAATTTAAAACACATTTTCACACAGGAAATATTTGTAAGAACCCCAAATTTCTGCATGCCTTTCTGGTGCCCTCCCAGTGTTAAGTCCGCCAAAGAAGGTCCGGGAATTAGGCTGAGACATGGATATGCCTCCGGGGCGGGGGGTGGGGTAGCCAACTGGAATGTCCTATCTAGCTGGAGTCCTGTCATCAACAGCACAGGGCTTCTGCTGTGCTTGCTACTGCCCAGGTGGATGTTCTGATGTTCTGGCCTCTTCTTAATGGGGCAGTGGTGCTTAGGAGCTTTCAAAGCACAACCGTGGAACAAAGTAACTTCCTTGTTTGAAAAACGATCTGCTTGACCAGAAGGGATCAGAAACAGCAATCCTGGGAGAGAAACCCCAATATTTACTCGGATCCGGGAAGAGAGCGGGGGGCGGGGAGGGAGGGTTTCCCAACGGGAAACCCGGAGGTTTGGGTGTCCTGTACGTCCTGCTGAATTTAACGGCAGGACATCATTCAAATTTTTTTCAACAGGTTTCCTGCCTGACAGCCAGCCAATTTGACAGGTTGGCTGCTTGTCTGGCAGGTAAGTCCAACATCGCGGGGGGATATACGGACATCGTGGGGGAGGGGTTGTAGTGCATTTGACATCGTGGGGGTTGAATTGGACATTGCAGGGGTTGAATTGGACATTGCAGGGGGTGCGGGATATAGACATCATGGGGGGATGGTGTTGGTGAGCAGCAGACATTGAGTTTGGGGGAATACGGAGATCATGGTGGGGGGTGCGATTGGGGGAAATCTGACATTGTAGGAGGAGTGAATTGGACATCGCGTGGAGGTAAGCTTGGTGGGCTGGGGGAAGCACTCCTGCTCCTCCTGGCCTACAAACAGTGTGGTAAATGCAATAACCTCATGGATCCAGCCCTTCTCGCTTCCTGCTGGGATTTCCGGCCTTTATTTATTAAAAATAAAAATTGAGTTAAAATGGAGGCATGCAGCCTCCTTAAGATTTTAGTGACCGACCTGCCTCTAGCAAGTCAGTTGGTCACCCGTACCTGGGTTGGGGTCGGGTTTGAGAATTTCAAATTTGTTACCTTCCCACCTGTCCCTTGCCCACCCATCTTTGGGGGTTAAAATTCCCCTCAAAGTGTCAGGATGGCAATAACAGAGGACCTGAGTTTTATGTAGTTTAATTTGCAATGCTAAAGGATAGTGAGAACAATTAGAAAGAACACAACTGAAAGAGAGAGGATGAGCCAGATATCTATAAATAGAAAAGAAAAGCACTTTTGCAATGCCAGCTGGAAAGGTTATATTATTGCTGAAAGGAAGGCTGTACAAATGGTTAATTTGGTTGTTCTGTAATGAAAGAAAGTACTGTACAAAATTTGCATTTCATCAGGCTCATTTTGGGCGACGTGGTCGTGGTTTGTGTACATAAATAATGTGATATGACTTTTGCATTATGTATATAAAATAAACTTTTCTTAGAATATACTAACAGACTTTAAAAAGGGAGAGGTTTTGTTTGCATCTCCTGGGAAGATGAAAAGCTAGAATATTAATTATGTGCAATTAAAATTGAATTGGTGCTGACTTGCTGTGAAAAGTGGCTTAAAACAGTGTGGGCTAGTTGTGTTTACTCTCAGATTTTATAAACTGCACACGTTTATTGCTTTTAATCAGAGGGTGCAGAGGAGATTTACCAGAATGGTACCATGGGCTTCAGTTATGTGGAGAGACTAGAGAAGCTGGGATTCTTCTCCTTAGAGCAGAGAAGATTAAGTGGAGATTTAATAGAGGCGTTCAAAACTATGAAGTGTTTTGATGGAGTAGATAAGGAGAAACTGTATCCACTGACAGGAGGGTCGATAACCTGAGGATACAGGTTTAAGATAATTCGCAAAAGAACCATGGGGGAGATGAGGAGAAATTATTTTACACAGTGAGTTGTTATGATCTGGAATGCACTACCTGGAAGGGTGGAGGAAGCAGATTCTACAGTAACTTTCAAAAGAGAATTGGATAAATACTTGAAAACAAAAAATTTGCAGGGCTATGGGAAAAGAGCAGGGGTGTAGGACTAATTGGATCGCCCTTTCAAATCCGGTACAGACACAATGGGCTGAATGGCCACCTTCTGTGCTATAAGATTCTATGATCACGATGCAAATCTGGCTTTATCATTACACAAGCCGAAACCTATGACAAATCACATTGCCTTGCAAAGACAAGTTGTTTGCATTTGAGCGTGATGTTATAAGTTATGTTCCAAGAATGTAAATAAATTATTAATTTTATATTTTTCCCTGAATTATTAAATCTTCAAACATTGCAAACACATTAGCACCACTGTGAAAAGAAAACAATAGAATATCACAGCACATAATAAATCAATGATAAACTGTATACTTCAGCACAGCAGCCTTCCTGGATTTTTGTGGTACCCAAGGGGACATGCAAGGGCAGCCTTTGGATTTTTGTTTACAAATGTGAGCTTCTTCCCTGTCCCATTTTTGCCATAAATCTAACTGAACTTCAGGGTTTTTTTTTACTGAACTTCAGCTTCAAGTGTAAGGCCCAAAATTCCTCTCACTACAAAGCAGGTGCCTATGGAGACACGTTAGCACCACGATATGACGCTAAAATGCCGGCCGGTGCTCTACTGCCAGGTGATGGTGGTTTCAGCGGCGCACTCCATTTTCGTGTTGCTGGTAGCACTGCCGCTAAACTCGGTCGCCGGTGGAGACCATGACGTCAGTGAGTGTGAAACGCTCACTTGATGCCCGATCTCCCAATTTCGTTTTGGCCATTGCAGTTACCGGCTGGAGTTAGCAATGGCAAGTTGAGGTGACGTGCAGCAGCAGCAAGCCGGCTGCAGTGATGCTATTTAAAGGGATCATCACCAATCACTCGCACCTAACAGGGTTTTGCAGTTTGAATGGCTGTGTGCTACTTCCTACTACTGGAAGAGTTTTCTTTAGTTATTTCATATCAAGGAGTGTTCTGGCAAGTACAAAACTCCCTAATTATTTTTGACATGCTTCAAACTACAACACTTGCTAAAAGTCATGGGGGCTGTACTGGCAGTCGACCTTGCCCTCCAGGATCTATAGCAGAGGGAGCGGAGGCAACGAGAAAGACGAGAACCTGTGCACAGAGGGAGGAGGAGGGTCATCAGGGCTCTCAACAGGAGGACTTACCCACCGAGGGTATTCCGACAGTAATTCTCCTACCTTCAATTAAGTGAGGAGCAGTGTATTAGGAGGCTCCACTTAACCAAGGAGGTGGTCACAGAACTCTGTCACCTCCTGCAACCAGACCTCCGGTCTCGGAACAGGGCGACCACAGCTTTTCCAGCAGCCGTCAAGGTCACCGTGACCCTCAATTTCTTCGCCAGCGGATCCTTCCAGTCTGCAGTAGGAGACATAACTAACATCTCACAGTTGGCCATCCATCGCTGCATCTGGGAGGTCACAGAGGCTCTCTGCAGCAGGAGAAGTGATTACATTGGCTTCCCAATCACCAGAGAGAAGCAGGACGAGTGTGCATGTGCTTTGTCAGGGTAGCGGGCTTCCCCATGGTGCAGGGCGCCATTGACTGCACCCACGTGTCTTTGTGGGCACCATGTAAAAATCCTGAGATCTTCCGTAACCGCAAAGGCTTCCACTCACTTAATGTGCGATTGGCGTGCGACCACACACAGCGAATCCTCATTGTCAATGCCCGCTATCTTGGCAGCAGCCACAATGCACCAGACCAGTGCGCCAGCATTCTTCCAGCCACCACGTCAAGCTCAAGGATAGCTGCTCGGAGACTAGGGCTATCCGCTCTCCACCTGACTCGTGAGCCCCTCTACAACCGCAACACTCATGCCCAGCACTCATATAATGAGAGCCATGCTGCCACTGGGAATGTCATCGAGCAGACCATCGGCCTACTGAAGCAACAGTTCCACTGCCTTGATCATTCGGGAGGAGCCCTCCAGTACTTGGCTGAGTGGGTGTCTCATTTCGTGGTGGTCTGCTGCATGCTCCACAACTTGGCCATCATGAGGGCACAGCCCTTGCCACCAGGGATTGTGGGGCCACCTCAGGAGGAGGATGAGGAGGAGGAGGTCGAGGAATAGGAGGGAGGGAGGAAACAGGCCGACAATCGGCCTTCTGGACGGGTTGTCTGTGACTGGCTCATTAGACGCCGATTCGCATGAATGAAACCCCAGATCCCTGTTGCTCACCACATCTCCATCATACCATCCCTGCCTCATGCCAGATCACAGTGTCCTCCTGGGCATAAAGCTGAAATGAGAAACACCATAAAATATTCCAAACACAATTAATAAATTTATCTATAATCATATCACACATATTTACAAGAATACTATTAACTAATCACCCTTGTGCAATCCCTTATTGTCTGTCATTCGTGTGCTCATACGAAGTGCTCCCCCAGTGGCTGCAGCAGGGCTGGTGGAAGGCTGCTGAGTTTCCATGCAGGAGATTTCAGATGGCCTTGCAGGACGACCTCGACCAGCTGTGGACTTAGAAGGCCCGGCTGTAGACTGCACCACCTCGGCATGTGCGGCAGCAGTCTGGGCTGGCTGGATGACAGGCAGCGACAAGGGCAATGGAGGAGTGACAGTGGTGGGAGCAGGAATGCTGTCATCTGGAGAGAGGACAGCAGGTTCCTGCTCCACTGACCCACTGCCACTCCCCCAGGGAGGGGCCTCAGCATTCCTAGCAATTGCTGGCCTGCTGCGACACCGTGAAAGCCCCGTCGACGGTGGTAGACGCAGCCACGATGGCAGCAGTCAGAGCTTGGGAGTCTTCAAGCCGAGACTGCATGAGAGCAGTCTGAGCTTCCGCCGCAACACTTAGATGTTGGGTCACTTCCAAAAGTGTAGCAACAGAAGCTGCGACATCGCTCATCATGTGCGCCATCATGTCTGGTTCGCCACGGTCTCTCTGGGAGTTTTCTATCATTTCTAGGCTGGAAATCCTAGACTACATGCTCTGTGCAGAGCCCCGTGCAATTTTGGAGGTGGACTCCTCCACGCTCCTTGACATTGCCGAGAGGCTCTCTGGCAGCTTTGCCATTGCACCTATCATTTCTGTGTGCATGCTCATCACCCTTCTTCTGAAGGCCTCTCCATCGAGGTCCTCATCGGAGTCCTGTGCAGCAGAACTTGCGCGTGAACTCACCCTCCGGGGAGCTGGTCCCCGAGCTACCCTTTCCCCTTGGTCTTGCTGCAGCCCACTCATCCCCGGTGCCTCACCCTGTGCAGATCCCGCTACTACACTAGCCTGTAAAGAACACGTAGTGCCAGTTTTTGAGCTGGTGTCTGCGAGTGAGAGATGCAGTGACACTGTGTCTTCTTCCTCCTCTTCTCCTCCCTTGCGCTCTGCCGTGCCCTCAGGGACAGGCTGCTCGGGTGCTTGCAGATTATCTGAAAGCAGAAAGGCACAAGAGTCGGATTATGGTGAGGGGAGGGAGTCGGGGAAGCCAGAAATGCAAGCATACAGCATGAGTAGCTTTAAAGTGAGATAAATTTGTGGGCTGAGGGGTAGTGGGATGTGAGAAGGATTAGGAATGAACATACTGTTGTTGTCCTCAAGGGGGTCAACATCACCGGTGGCCATGGTGCTGACGACCTGGCACCCTATGATCTCCAGCTGGCTCAGCTCTTCAATGTTGGCCTGGCCCCCACCTGTCCGCTCCTGCTCCCGGCGATTGTGAGCAATCTTTGCCTGCAAGAGCAAGGGAAGTGTGTGAGTGAGTGTGGTGCAATGTGTTTGGGTGATGTGCCTGCCATAGTTGAGTAGCTGTCATTGTGTGCAAGGTGTGAGATGTGGGTGTGAATGTTGATAGGTAGAGATTGTTGGTGGGTGAGTGCTGGGTGTGTGGTGCATTGAGCAGTGTGTGAAGCTTGTGGTACAGATAATGTTATGTGGCATTTGCTGAAGCCTTCACTCACCCTGACCACCCGTGTGAGGTCATTAAACTTCTTCCTGCACTGGGTGTGGGTCCTGGGGACCACAGTGTTGCCCGTGACGTGATCCGCTATCTCCCTCCACATAGTGCGGCAGACTTGTGACGAGGGCCTCCTGCCAGTTGGTGGGTATAGGACTGCCCGCTGTCTCTCCACTGTGAACACCAATGCCTGAAGAACTTCATCAGAGAACCTACGGGCTCTCTCCCTCCATCTCCGGTCTGCCATGGTTGCTATGGATGTCTTCTGACTGTTGTTTGCTTTGCTGTTGAGGCAGCTGCAGACCCAATAATCCTGACAGTGAGGTGCTGCAGTATCAATGAACCTCTCCTTTAAGTAGTGGAAAAAGCCAGTGGCAATCATGGCTTGCAATTAGATTGCCCCCGATATTGGTCCAGCTTTTCAGTGTAATGCCAATGAGCTTGAGTTTTTAGACTAGAATCATGACTACAATCATTTTTAATGAGGGGTTAGCACAAATTTTGCATGAATCCTAGATGATTTTCAGGTGGCACAGCTTAACCTTTTGTAATTTAAACCCTGCCCATTTCTTGGCTATATCAAATTTCTAGCCTTATTTTTTTTCTCCACGATTAACAACCCGTTCATTAAATTACAGAAATGTGTACTTTTGAAATGTGATTCAAGAATATAATTTTTTTAGCAAGCCATTATTTACAGAGATGTTCCCTTGTTTTCATCAAAATATTAATTTTGGAGCATATTACTTCAGACTGGGATTCTCAATTGTCCCTAGCAATCACAGCATACTTCTTCAAATGTTCTATTCACTAAATAAAGAACTTAATTTAATATTTATAAAAAATGTTGGTTCTTAACACTGGCACTAATGCATTTCTCAGAAGGGTTATTAAGACTTCATTTCTCCCTCCTTCCTTCAACGATTCTTCTCCACCCAGAATGATATGACTAAAATACAATACAAATTTGAAATCAACGTCAGATTGCGCCAAATAATGCCTGAAGTGCATCACATAGTCTTTTATTCCATGATGAAAGATTAATGTTACTGAATAAAAAAACAGGCTCCTGCAGCCTCAATGTACTGAGAATAGGCACTTCAATGGAATGCTGTTTTATATAGTACATCATTCAGGAGGGGCAAAAAATATTGCTTATAACCTGTTATGCAACCAGCAGAAAATTCAACAGCAGCACTGCTTGGGCCTGTACTCACGCAGGCTTTGTAGACCCAAAAGAATCTGCAGAATAATAATTTTCACAAACATTTCACTCACTTCATACAATATTGCAGATCCACAATTTTGTTCTGGAATTTTTGAGAACTGGGATCTAAAGATGCCCAAATTGAGTAGATAAGAATCTGTTTCTATATCATTAACATATTTGCAAATAAGTTGGTTTGGCTGTACATCCCATTTATTGTGTGACAGCTCTACCCATGAATATTGGGTTGATATTCCTCAAACGCTTTGGCAGTAATGCCATAGTTGCACCGTTATAGCACTGATGGCACCAAAGAAGATCCGCTGACATTTGTGAACAGAAAGGGATTCCATTCACTGAATGTTGTGATTGTCTGCGATGCCAATCAGAAGATCCTGCATGTGAATACCAGGCATTCTGGCAGATGCCACAAGGCTTTCATTCTGATCACCCTACACTCGCAGACCTGTTCCATAGGAACAATCATGTCCAGGGATGGCTCCTCGGAGTCTAGGCATACACCTTATAGCCATGGTTCATGACTCCACTGAAGCAACTGAGAACGCAGGCAGAGGATTCATGCAAGCAGGCCCACGCAGCAACAAGACTTGTGGTGGAGAGGACCATAGTTGAGGAGCAGATTCCGGTGCCTGCACAGAACCCATGGAGAACTTCAGTACGTGCCCCTAAGGGTTGCGAGAACCTTCAGAGCATGCTGCATTCCACACAATTTTCCACTGAAGAAAGGCCATCAATTCAGCTTCGATGATGAAAAGCCAATGCTGCCTGAGGGAAGGGATCTGCAGACCCCAGCAATTCAGGAGGATAAGCATTCGGAGGGATCATCCCAGGCTGCAGCAAGGGCCATCCAAATCAAATTGTGCAGGAAGTTTTCAACCACAGACCAGCTACAGTGGTATACTGCACCATTGACTCCTTCTGTGGCAGTTGCCAAGAAAGTGATCTTCCTTGAAACCATTACTAACCTTAGCACATGACTACTGAGCAGCCCTCGATACCACAACAGGACTGTGTCAATATTCATCACCAGAGTACAAATGTCCACACCAGTCTCCCTCAGTGCATGATGCCTGTGGATGGTGGAAGGCGAGACCAGGCTGCCCTGGAGCTCCCTCTAGAGATGCAACCATATCTTCCAGGAGAGCTTGTAGATTTTTTGGTGAAAAACGTACAGCTGTTTGGTGACTTGCTGCCCTGTCATGGTGCCCCGTTGGCACAGCTGGCCTGTGACTGATCATAGTTCTGGCAAGAGGCATTTCAAGTGAAGGTGGGAGATGCAAAGGGGTTGAGGAAATAATCTTTGCAGCTTCCCCTTGTTGTCCCCAAGTACTCTGTTGAAGAATACAGTCTATTACAGAGGTTGTGCTGCTTCTACATTGACATTTCCTGGGGCCTATGCTACACATAGTGCCTTTGCAACACTAATACGCCACAACTAATGCCACTTCATATGCAAATGACTGACCCAGGAAATTTCTGTGCTACTCCCACTGCTGGTTAATCGTTTTATTTTCTGGCATTATAACAGTGCTGTGGACATCAAGGAAATTCAGGGTCATTATTCATCCATTTATATAAGTGCATGTTGTTTTATTTTAAGCCATTCTTATGTAGTTCTAACTTTCTGGAACCACTTCACCGATCCATTGCACAGTTTTTTATAGGTAAAGAATATAGTTATGACTATATGGAGGACGAACAGCAAACTTTCTGGCTAACTAACTAGAACTTCTAATGGCAACCACCAAACTCTGTGGCCACTATCATCATCATTTACACGCAGGGTTCCAGATCTGCATGTAATACCGGACTTTTCCCTCTGATGCTTGGACCAGAAAGATTTATATTTTAGTTAAATGTTATTGGCTGGAGGACTTACACAGGTACTCTTAATGGTCATAGTAACCTCCAGAGGAAAGAGGATATATCTAATCAAATTACAAAGAACTGAAGATTGTAGTAAACAGTGAAGGAGGACATAGACAGACTGGTGAAATGGGAATACACATGGCAGATGAAATTTAACAAAGAGAAGTATGAAGTGATTTATTTTGGTAGAAAGAATGAGGAGAGGCAATATGAACTAAATGGTACAATTGTAAAAGGGGTGCAGAAACAGAGACCTGGGGGTGTATGTACACAAATATTTGAAGGTGGCAGGACAAGTTGAGAAGGCTGTTAAAAAGGCATACGGGATCCTGGGCTTTATAAATAGAGGCATAGAGTGCAAAAGCATGGAAGTTATGCTAAACCTTTATAAATCACTGGTTAGGCCTCAGCTGGAGTATTGTGTCCAATTCTGGATACCCTGCTTTAGGAAGGATGTCAAGGCCTTGGAGAAGGTGCAGAGGAGATTTACGAGAATGGTTCCAGGGATGAGGGACTTCAGTTACGTGGAGAGACTTGAGAAGCTGGGATTGTTCTCCTTAGAACAGAGAAGATTAAGGGGAGATTTGATAGAGATGTGCAAAACATGAATGGTTTTGATTGAGTAAATGAGAAACTGTTTCCCGTGGCAGAAGGGTCGGTAACCAGAGGACAGAGATTGGCAAAAGAACCAGAGGCAACATGAAGAAAAATATTTTATGCAGTGAATTGCTATTATCTGGAATGCACTGCCTGAAAGGCTGGTGGAAGCAGATTCAATAGTAACTTTCAAAAAGGAATTTGATAAATACTTGAAGAGGAAAAAATTGCAGGGCTATGGGGGAAGAGCAGGGGAGAGGGACTAATTGGATAGCTCTTTCAAGGAGCCCGGACAGGCACGATGGACCAAATGGCTTCCTTCTGTGCTGTACGATTCTATGATTCTATTATTCTATGATTGACATGGTCTTATCATAAACATGTCAATTTTTAATGCTTTTTCCACATGAAACAGGAAGGGGCTGCTGATGAATCAGTAAACTCACTGGGATCCAGAACAGGACACCTGAACTTATCCATTGGTACCCTAATGGTTAATTAGCCTGTCTTTATCTGCAGCAATACACACTTGACTCATCTTCAGGTTAGTTTATAGTTATTAATTGGATAAAAGAAAACCCTGAAGAAATTTAACACTGAGAAAATGACAACAAACAAGAAGGAAATAATGTCTTTTGTACAGTACCTGATTGCATCTCTCAAACATCTCAAAGTGCTTCACACAATTGCTTTGAAGTTCAGCTATTGTTACGAAAGTAAACATAGCAGCCATTTTACAGGTAACAAGATCCTACAAACAGAATGAGATGAATGACAAGTTAATTTATTTTTGGATAAATGATTTTCTTCAAATAGTGTAATGGGATCTTTAAAAATATTTTTAATTATTCTAAAGAAAGTATATCTGTTTTTTGTTTGAATTTTAGCCTACAATCTTTGGTACATTGACGAAAGAGAAACCTTTATCAGATCACAAAAGGGTGAGTTATCTCTCAATTTTCAGAATTTTAAAAAATAATGTAAATTTTACCATGTTAAATCAATTTATTACAAGAACTCTGCTCAGAGAGATCATGGCCCTGAAACAGTGCAGCGGTTCTACCGGGCTGTTACCGTAACTCCAGCAGGAGAGTGGTGGAACACCCGGGGAAGCAGCGTAAATGTTTGGAGACAATTAGAACTACTGCAGAATTTCCAGGCTCATGTGTTTGGATATGCATGTGCCACACCCCCAAAATTTGTATCTAAGTTTAAAATGGCACAACTTTTTTTTCTACTATTCTCTGAATGTGGGGGTAGGGGACCGATAGCTTTGTAAAATAAACACTATTATGGTGGAAAATTGTTTTCAAATGGTTAAATCACAGGATCTTTATTGTTCTTTATTACATTTTGTAATATGTACTCTTGAGAGGTTGCACCTGATTTAATTAATTTCACAAATTATATTTTCCAATGAATCTGCCATTGCCAGTAATTTAAACCTGAAATAGGTAATAATAACGTGTAGAGAATAATAGGTTGCATAATAATTTTGTAGAGTGCCATGTAAGAGTATCAAAATAAGATTAAAGCTGTCTTCTTACTGTATCTTTGCCAATATTTGTGACAAGCTGTTGCAAAAATCCCAGTATAAATAGGATTTACATTCCCAGCGCGGAGCCTCTCCCATTGGTAGCGCTTAACTGGAAATTTGGTGTGCACGCTTAATATTTTACATCCATTAAAATGAATCAACAAAAATTTTGGAGATTGGGGGCTAAAAATTAGATATGGCCACAAAGCAGGTGGTGTCATGGCACAACAATGTTAAGCTGCACCAGGTCAAAATGGTCTAGGTTGCATGCAAAATTTGTGCTCAGTCATCATTAACATGTTTTAGTCTTGATCTCAGTGCTAAAACCACTGCTCACTGGCTTCCCGCTCAACAGGTGGGCCAATATTTGGTCCAGTCTAATTCCCAGTCCTGTTTGGCACAGGCTTTATTCAGTACTTAAAGAGGAGGTGCATTGATGTTGCAGCACCTTATTGTCAAGCCACTTACAACTTCACCTGGAAGCAGATGGCTGAGCCTCAGTACAGGGAGAGAGCCCACAGATTCTCAGACGCAGCTGTTGAGGTACTGGTGGTGGCCATGGAGAGGAGGCGAACTTCTCTTCCCGCAGACTGACAGGAAGCCCTCACTCAATACATCTTAAAGGCTCTGGCAGGAGATAGCTGGCTATGTGACGGCCAGCACTGTGGTCCCCAGGTCAGCGAACCAATGCCACAAGAAGTTTAATAACCTCACATGGCAGATCAAGGTGAGTGAAGGCTGCAGCAAATGCCATATTCCACCATCTGCACCACAAGCATCACACATTGCTCAATGCACCACACCCCCATCACTCACCTACCAACAATCTCTACCTTTGGCCACTCAGACCTCACAATCATAGCTTCATTTCACTCTCACAACCTTACCACTGCTGCAACACTTACATCTTGCACACACTGACAGCTATTCAGCTATGGTAGGCACATCACCCAAACATATCGCACCACACTCACACACACACGTCTCTTTCTCTTGCAGGACAAGGTCGCACATAACAGGAGGGAGCAGTGGCAGACAGGCGAGGGGGCAAGCTGCCATCCTGGACCTCACCAACCTGGAGAAGAGAGTACTGGAGATCATTGGGCGGCAGATCATGGAGGCAGTGGCAACCAGCGAGGTTAAAGCCTTTGGGGACAGCAACTGTATGCTCAATCCTAATCCTTCTTCTCACAACCCACTTCTCCCTCATCCCACAATCTCTTCTCACTTTCAAGCTGCTGATGTTGTACGCATGCATATCTTCCTTTCCCCGTCTCCTGCCCCTCACCATAACCCGACTCTTTCTGCTTTCAGCTAATCAAGAACAAGCACCAGACCAGCCTCTCCCCAAGGCGATGGAGGAGAGTGAGGGGGGAGAAGAAGAAGACACATTATCGCTGCATCTGTCACTCGCAGACACCAGCTCAGAAACCGGCACTATGTCTACTTTAGAGGCTAGTGTAGAAGCGGGATCTGCACAGGGTGAGGCACCAGACCCAAGTGGGCTGCAGCAAGGCCAGGGGGATAGGGCAGCTCGGGGGCAAGTTTGGGGGCAATGTCAAGGAGCATGGAGGAGTCCGTCTCCAGCATTGCATGGGGCTCTGCGCAGAGCTGGGAGCCCAGGATTTCCAGGCTGGAAATGATGGAAAACACCCGAAGAGACCGTGTCAATCCAGACATGATGCTGCGTGTGATGGGCGATGTGGAGGCTGCAATTGGAGCACAGCCGGAAGCGAACCAATGTCTTAGTGCTGCAGCAGAAACGCAGACTGCTCTCATGCAGTCTCAGTTTGATACCACCCAAGCTCAGATTGCTGCCATCGTGGCTGTGATATTCCATGACAGAGGGATGGTATGATGGGGATGTGGTGAGCAACGGGGATCTGGGGTTTCATTCATGTGAATCAGAGTCTGATGAGGCAATCACGGACAGCCCGTCTGGAAGGGGGATTGTCTGCCTGCCTCCTCCCTCCCTCCTCATCCTCTTCCTCTTGCTCATCTTTCTCCTCCTCCTTAACCTCCACCCCGTCCTCCTGCTGAGGTGGTCCTGCAATCCCTGCTGGCAAGGGCTGTGCCCTCATGATGACCAAGTTATGGAGGATGCAGCAAACCACCAGGAAATGGGACACCCACTCCGCCAAGTACTGGAGGGCTCCTCCCGAGTGGTCAAGGCAGTGGAACTGTTGCTTCAGCAGCCCGATGGTCTGCTCGATGATGTTCCTTATGGAAGCATGGCTCTCATTCTGAGTGCTGGGCACAAGTGGGGCTGCGGAGGGGAGTCATCAGCCAGGTGCAGAGCGGATAGCCCTTGTCTCTGAGCAGCTATCCTTGAGTTCCATGTGGTGGCTGGAAGATTGCTGGCACATCGGACTGGTGCAGGATGAAGGCATCATGGCTGCTGCCAGGATAGCAGGCATTGACCATCAGGAAGCACTGGGCGTGGTTGCAGACTAACTGCACATTAAGTGAGTGGTAGCTTTTGTGGTCATGGAAGATCTCAGGATTGGTAAGTGGCACCCGCAAAGCCACTTGTGTGCAGTCGATGGCACCCTGCACCATGGGGAATCCCACTATCCTGGCAAAGCCATATGTGCACTCGTCCTGCTTCTCTCCGCTCAGAGAGAAGAAAACGTAGCTGCTTCTCCTGGTGTAGAGAGCCTCAGTAACCTCCCGGATGCAGCGATGGACGGCGAACTGTGAGATATTAGCTATGTCTCCTGCTGCAGACTGGAAGGATCCGCTGGCAAAGAAATTGAGGGCCACGGTGACCTTGACTGCCACTGGGAGAGCCATGATCGCCCTGCTATCAGGCTGGAGGTCTGGTTGCAGGAGGTGGCAGAGTTCTCCTTGGTGAAGTGGAGCTTCCTAATACACTGCTCCTGGCTTAAGTGGATATAAGAGAAGTGCTCTCGGAAGACCCTAGGTGGGTAAGGTCTCCTGTTTAGAGCCCTCCTAGCCCTTTTCCTCCTCCCTCTACACACATCCTCCGCCGGCAGTGGCCGAAAGAGCGGTGGCCGCCATTTTTTTCCCTGAATCTGGCAGTAACGGGTGGCACTAAACCCCTGGATTTTTAGCCCTGGATGTCCAAATTCCTGATATATATTCCCATCGGCATTCCTACATTACAACTGTAACAACACTACAAAAGTACTTCATTGGCTGTAAAGCGCATTGGGACGTACTGTGGTCATGAAAGGCATTATATTATTGCAAGTTTTCCTTTCTTTTTATGGCCAAGGCTTTGTACCAGGAGGGCAAACTCATAAAGTGATCCCTATACTGTATTTAAAACATCACGATCCAATACAAACAACAATTAGACGAATGGCCAGTTAATTTGTTTTTGGTGAAATTGATTGAAGGAAGAATATTGGCCAGAACACTAGGAATAATATTCAAATAGAGTCTTGGGATCTTTAACGTCCCACCCTAACTATTAGACAAGACAGTGCCTCAGTTTAACATTTCATCTAACAAGGCAGCACTCCCTCGGTACTGCAATGGAGAGTCAGCCCAAGTTAGTATTTAAGTACAGAAGTGTGGCTTGGATCTACCACCTTCTGCCACAAAGGCAACGGTGCTACCAATTGAGCCAAGCTGATACATGAATACTACATAAGAACATAAGAAGTAGGAGCAGGAGTAGGCCATACGGCCCCTCGGGCCTGCTCCACCATTCAATAGGATCATGGCTGATCCGAACCTAGACTCACGTCCACTTCCCTGCCCGCTCCCCGTAACCCCTAATTCCCTTATCAGCTAGGAAACTGTCTATCTCTGTTCTAAATTTATTTAATGTCACAGCTTCCACAGCTCTCTGAGGTAGCAAATTCCATAGATTTACTACCCTCTGAGTGAAGAAGTTTCTCCTCATCTCAGTTTTGAAAGGGCAGCCCCTTATTCTAAGATTATGCCCCCTAGTTCTAGTCTCACCCATCAGTGGAAACATCCTCCCCGCATCCACCCGATCAAGCCCCCTCACAATCTTATGTTTCGATAAGATCGCCTCTCATTCTTCTGAATTCCAATGAGTAGAGGCCCAACCTACTCAACATTTCCTCATAAGTCAACCCCCTCATCACCGGAATCAACTGAGTGAACCTTCTCTGAACTGCCTCAAGAGCAAGTATATCTTTTCTTAAATATGGAAACCAAAACTGTACGCAGTATTCCAGGTGTGGCCTCACCAGTACCCTGTATAACTGAAGCAAGACTTCCCTGCTTTTATACTCCATCCCTTTTGCAATAAAAACCAAGATTCCATTGGCCTTCCTGATCACCTGCTGTATCTGCATACTAACCTTCTGTGTTTCATGCACCAGGACCCCCAGATCCAAATACACCACATCCACTGGTTCCCCTTTATCCACTCTGTTTGTTACGTCCTCAAAGAATTCGAGCAAATTTGTCAAACATGACTTCCCCTTCATAAAACCATGCTGACTCTGTCCGATTAAATTATGCTTATCCAAATGTCCTGTTACTGCTTCCTTAATAATGGACTCCAACATTTTACCAACCACAGATGTTAGGCTAACTGGTCTATAGTTTCCAGCCTTTTGTCTACTTTCCTTTTTAAATAAGGGCGTTACATTAGCAGTTTTCCAATCTGCTGGGACCTTACCTGAATCCAGGGAGTTCTGGAAAATTACCACTAATGCATCCGCAATCCCCACCGCCACTTCTCTCAAGACCCTAGGATGTAAGCCATCAGGTCCAGGGGATTTATCTGCCTTTAGTCCCATTATCTTACTGAGTACCACCTCCTTAGTGATTTTAATCGTGTTTAGCTCCTCCCCCCCTGTTTGTCCAGTGTTGGGATATTTTTAATGTCCTCTACTGTAAAGACTGATACAAAATATTTGTTCAGCGTATTTGCCATCTCCATGTTCCCCACCACTAATTTCCCGGTCTCGTCCTCTAAGGGACCAACATTTACTTTAGCCACCCTTTTTCTTTTTATATAACTGTAGAAACTCTTGCTATCTGTTTTTATATTTTTTGCTAGTTTACTTTCATAATCTATCTTCCCTTTCTTAATTAATCTTTTAGTTATTCTTTGCTGGCTTTTAAATGCTTCCCAATCTTCTATCCTCCCACTAGATTTGGCTACTTTATATGCCCTTGTTTTCAGTCGGATACTATCCTTTATTACTTTACTTAGCCACGGATGGCTGTCTTTTCTTTTACGCCCCTTTTTCCTCATACTGTTTTGAACTCACATCTACTTCTCTGGCAAAATTAGTGAATGGAGAAAAATATATCCCAGTATAACTAAACATGGTATGAGGAGAAGAAAACAGGTGGAATTTGTCATTCAGAGGCAGAACTTTTTTAACAAGTAGGATGGAAAATTAGGCAGTCTCTGTTACAGACATGCACCCATCCTTGGTCACTTTTGCTTTGTTCAATCTGCCGAGGCGCTTAAGAGTCTGTCCCCGTATCTGTAGTGAGTTAGATGTTGAGAATTGGATGTACAATTTGGCTCAATTAGGTCATCTCAGGCACTTCTCTGTAAGTATTTTATAGTTTATTTTGCATTTTCTCCAGGTCCTTCTTTAGGACTCCCTTTGCCACATACTATATCCTGGGCAACGAGGGCAAACAGAAGGCCTGCTCTCAGGCCTCTGTCAAATCTGGTCTGTAGCATGTCAATACATGCTGGAATGTGGAATGTACAATGTGGAAGCAAGGCACAATGTAAAAGCAAGTCATCCTCGTTTCCAAGGGACTGCCTAAGAAGAAGAAGAAGAGTACAAGATGAGTAGGAACAGTTCAGAGTAACGCACCAGGAAGTAGTTGGTACCCACTCCTCAGATACTGAAGCAGTCAATGCCCGCGTGCAGCCAGAGTCTAACCACCGCCTTTTGACATTCAATGGCATTATCTTCACCAAATCCCCCACCATCAACATCCTGGGGGTCACCATTGATCAGAAACTTAACTGGACCAGTCACATAAATACTGTGGCTACAAGAGCAGGTCAGAGGCTAGGTATTCTGCAGTGATTGTCTCACCTTCTGACTTCCCAAAGCCTCTCTACCATCTACAAGGCACAAGTCAGGAGTGTGATAGAATACTCTCCACTTGCCTGGATGAGTGCAGCTCCAACAACACTCAAGAAGCTTGACACCATCCAGATCAAAGCAGCCCCCTTGATTGGCACCCCATCCACCACCGGTGCACCGTGGCTGCAGTGTGTACCATCTACAAGATGCACTGCAGCAACTCGCCAAGGCTTCTTCGACAGCACCTCGCAAACCAGTAACCTCTACCACCTAGAAGGACGGGGGCAGCAGGCACATGGGAACAGCATCACCTCCAAGTTCCCCTCCAAGTCACACACCATCCTGACTTGGAAATACATCACTGTTCCTTCATCGTCACTAGGTCAAAATCCTGGAACTCCCTCCCTAACCGCACTGTGGGAGTACCTTCACCACAAGGACTGCAGCAGTTCACCACCACCTTCTCGAGGACAATTAGGGATGGCCTCTCCAGCAACGCCCACATCCCAGGAACGAATAAAAAAAATCTTGGTGCTTCCCCTTGACAGCACCGTTGAGATAGGGAGCTGACTCTCACACACCTGCCATTCATAGGGTAGTAGTGGGACAAGCCTAGGAATGGGTCACCTGTTCCCTCTCATGGCTGAGGATAATTTATGTTTCAGAAAAAACACAGAATGGGAAGTGAAGGAAATAATAAATACCTGATAACTTGAAATCAGAGCACAAAATTAAGGGCGAGAGTCAAATTATGTTAAAAACTGTGTTGACTATTGAATTACAATTATGTGAGAGTATTTACAAGGCATTTACCTAGTAGTGACATTTCTGTTCCAATTTGTAAGCATCATCTGTAACCTAAGACAATAGTGAGACCTTGAAGTTGCTTTCTCTAGTCTGTTACTGGATACAATATAAACCATTTCAGTCTTTTAAGTGAGTTTTCTGACATTTTTGGACTGTTTTTCTGCTTGCAGTGACTGGGACTGTGGTAAGTCAATGCACTGACTCATGGATGTTGATGCAAAATGGAATTTAAAACTACTGAAGATATTAGAATGCCATACAATTACAAATATGCCCATTTACCCATGATTTGATGGCATTTTAAAAATTAAAAATAATGCAAAATAAAAAGAATATAAAGTTTTAAGTGCATTTTGCTATTCAGTTACGCTCTATGCATCTCTATTTTCTCCCATCACCCAAAATTGGTTTGTATTGCTAAGACCATAGGGCACAAGCTGACATGAATGGATGCAGCAAAGCCACAGGATCCAAGCTGACAGTGGGTGTGGGAGTAGCTAACCCACAGAACTCAGCAAGGCTGATACTATTAAAGTGATGAAAAATGATTGTGGTAAATTCTAAAATTTAGAAACAAACAACTTAAATGCTGTAACACAGGAGTTAATGTAAATGCAATGGGGTCGATTTTAACTCAGGTGCGGGGAATTGGCGGGTTCCCCGAATTTGGTGTTTCCCACACGATTCTAAATGGGTCTGTGAGATTGATGCAATTTTAACTCAATTGGCCAATTGATTTCCAGCATGTGGGAAGCCTTGGCAATTGAGTATTTCCAGTCAGAAAGTCGCAGAATATGACGTCATCATTGCTGCTGCTTTTAAGGTCCACAGCAAGCCTTGCTTCCTCTGCAGGCTCCCAACATTCACCATTAAGATGGCACAGGAGCCTGCAGGAGCAACGGCCAGCGGGAGGGCCAGATCTGCCCCCAAATTTGATGAGGCTTCACTCCAGGCATTACTGGATGGTGCTAGCGCCCACAGGGAGGTCCTGTTCCCTTCTTCAGGGAGGAAGAGGCCTCCCAGTCAGACCAAGGCTGTGTGGCTACAGGTGGCTGGTCAAGTCAACTCCTTGGGGCTCACACGAAGAACATGGATGCAGTGCAGGAAAAGATTCCATGACCTTCTTCGCACCGGAAAAGTAAGTACTGTATGAAGTTTCCATCACCCTCAATCTGATCCCCATTGCCTTTCCTCACCAGCACTCAGCTTTAGCAATCTCTTCCTGCACATCCCACTAGACACTCACATCCATGCACCCTTACCCATTCCCTCTCTCTCTATGCTCACATTCACAGAACTATTCCACCATGCAGCCCTCACACTCCCTCTCACTCTGATGCTTTGAACACAACTGACAACACACAGGGAGGGCCCTTGGTCTTGCAACCTCACTCCATCTTTGTCTCCTTCTAAGTATCTATGCTATGCAATCTCTGCACTCACTCCTTCATTCTCACTCAACCTCTACTTGTCTCCCTCATTGCAGGAAAAGAGAGCTCACAACAGGAGAGAGCGAGCCAGGACAGGAGGAGGGCCGCCCTCAGTAGCCCAGATCACCTCCTGGGAGGAAGGCGTTCTGGAGATTGCCGGGGCTGACCGAGATGTGGAAGTTGGGGAAGGACAGACAGGAGCATCCCCGCAAGCTGGTGACAGAATAGTTTTCCATCTCTCTCATTGGCATTGCATGAGTCGCTGATAATGATTCTGAAGCTACATCATATGGACTTATGATCATCTGCAAAATGCAATGTGCACGTAACCTTGGCATCACATCTCTAACTTTTTCCTTGACTACTCCACAAGACCATCGAGAGCCCTCGTCCCCAATGTGCAGGAGGAAGAGCCTGAGCAGCCAGACTCCTCAGAGGAATCTGCAACCTCTGAGGGTGCAGCGTCAGCAGAAATAAGCGCACCCAGCACCAGCGCAGACACTCACACCTTGGTGGGACCTTCGGGACATAGAGTAGAGTTGTCACCTGGTGTATCACAGCTCACAAGTGAGCATCAGCAGATTGTGGAGACAGGGACAGCAGTGGAGAGTCCTCGTCGGAGGGCGCAGGACTCTGCCAGCTCGGCTCAGCTGCATGTCGACCCTCTGCCTCTGGGTCCATCCGTAAAATCAGAGGTGATGGAACTCTATGTACAGATGCAGGAGTCTCTGGCAGGTTTTGTCTCCAGGGTCGCTACGAGTGTGGAGCGAATGGAGGAGTCCATAGCGAACATGAGCAGAGCCTTTGTGGAGTCAGTGGCGCATGAACGCATCAACACGGAAAGGATGGCTACCTACGTGGAAATGATTGCTGCCTCCATGGTAAGGCTGGCTACCGTAGAGGAGAGGATGGCAACGGTAGAGGAGAGGAGGGCAACGGTAGAGGAGAGGAGGGATATGGCCATGGAGGAGGTTAGTCGCCAGGGTATGGAAAACATGGTGAGTGTTCAGAATAGAATGACATCTCTTGAGGAGTGATGGGCATCTATTGAACAGAGAAACCAGACCTTCATGGAAGTCCTTCTGAGTAGGACTGCCATTGTAGATACAGGTCCCCATGGCCCCCCTGATGTGCAGCAAGCTGCTCTCAAGCCACTTGCAGGCACTGAGGGGGACCTGACCCATGAGAGGGAGGTTGGTGGCAGACCTCAAGGAAGTGGGGGCTCCTCTCCAAGCGCTCACTTCCATGCCACTGCACAGCCCTCGGTCAGAGCCCCGCCGGAGTCCACACCCAACGGAGATAGAGGTCTCAACCCCTGCACAGCCGCAGGAGCAGCAGACTGCTGGTGAGCCCTCACAGGCTCGCCACCCCAGAGGACGCCCGCCAAAGGTGTCGAGACAGGAGCAGCAGGAAAGTGAGCAAGGGGCCTCCACATCTGCTGAAGCCACAGGGGAACCACTACGTAGGAGCACGCATAAGAGGAAAATAGAGCACAAATAGTCACAAGGGTAGTCACTTGGGTGAAATGCTGCGTATTTTGTAAAAATGCCATCAGTTGTTTGTTTTTCATAAAAATTCTGATGGCAACTTCTGCAGTTGTGGCGTGTGTCATTTTGTGAATGGGGCTGGAGGTCCTCTAATGCCAAGAGGGGAAGGAAAAAAAGGTCTCCCATGCTTCTGGTAGATGCCTCAGTTGAGGAAGCGCTGAGTGAGGGTGGTGAGAGGGGTCTCGCAGGAGGTCACACTGGAGAAGTGTGTGAGGCTCCAACCTTCCACAGGTGTGGTTAGGCCTGGTAAATGTTGCCCCAGACCCGAGACAACAAAGTCCTGCCACCTGCAAATGATGACTGATCAAATATCCTCTTTAATGTTGGACCTGCAGCTGATAGTCAGCAAGCCAATAGTGTTCACGCCAGGTTTCACAGGCGTGATCCGCACTAGTCGCGTTTTACGTGGGAAAAGGGTTAAGCAGGCAAGGGCCTGTTAAAATGGGATTATAAAGGCCAATCAGTGCTGTTTAAGGGCCCTAAAGACCAGTCCTGCCTGTTGCAGGCGGGACTGATTCAGGTCCATCAGACACACCTGTTATGTTCATTAATAAATAGACATTCTTATTATGAACACAGCTAGCTTTTGCTAGCTACTTTTATTGAGCACATGTGGACTTGTACAGCCTCTTGTAGAGGCTTCCATCTTGACTGCTGCCTTGTGGGTAGCCTAGTGCCTCATGGGTAATGTAGTCTTAATATCATACAGCTGGGTAGTGTAGTCTTATACATACAGCTATATACAGCTCTCCGGCTCCACCTAGTGTCCACTATAGAATGACATGTTATTGATCACTACATCCCCCTTTCTTTGAGGTTTAACAAAATCAATATCAATCAACTTTCAAGAAAACAATAAAGATGATATCAGTAATGCTTTTGTTAGTGCTCTATAAACATAAACATTTTCAAAACAGTCAACACATTTTCAAAGCTTTACATTGTACTCAAAGATTAAGTCTATCAGGCTTTTTTACTTCACGTGTGGATCTTCTCAACACGGGTAAGTCTGATGTGTCTTCATGAGATTGTTCTGGCGGTGAATGACAAGATGCAGTTGCGGCATTGTCATCAGTCTGCTCTTGTATAGATCGAGGTCTCCTTGCGATCTTTGCTTGGAGAGGGTTTCAGTGTTTCCTTCACTCTTCATGCCATAACTCTCAATGTAGTCAATGCACTCTCGAAAAACTGCTGGCAGCTGGATCCCATCATACAGCATAGTCCTCTCAGCAGCCTCGGCTAATGGAACACCAAAGATTGGCCTGAGGGAAGAAGGAGTATCCACCGGAACTGCTTCCTGCTCTGGTGCAGGCTTCTTCTTTTTCTTTTTCTCTTTCCACTGCTTAACAACATCTGCTGCGGTTATATCTTTGGACTTTTTCTCCTTGTGTTTTTCCTCTTTGTGCTTTTCTTCCTTTGGCTTCTCTTTGACCTTAAAGTCTTTTTCTTTCTTCTTAGAGAAACTAGGCTTTTTGAAGACATGGATACCCTTTGGCCTTTTCATCCTTGATGGGCTCTCTGCTTCATCACCTGAGTCATCTGGTCTGCTTATGGCACAGTTTATACGGTAGACTCTCTTGACCAGTTCTAAGTCTTCACAAGCTTTGTCACCTAGTATCGAATCAAGTCTTTCAGCCACAACAGAAAACATGAGATGATGCACTTTGTCTTTGACTGTCACTTTAAGTCTGCATACACCTAAGCTATCTATTTTCTGTCCATTATAGCTCTTCAGTAGTACTGACTTTTTCTGTATTTTGGGCTTTTCGTTCATATTTTTTATGTCACTCATACTGATTAAGTTTGTTTTTGCCCCAGTGTCCAGTTTCAATGTAACTAATGCTCCATTTATCTGCAGTGGGATCATCCATTTGTCCACTTTCACTGCATTGACTTTATGTTCAGCATTGTCCATTTCTGAGGGCTGCAAATTTTCTGTATCTTTTTTGATATTGTCACATGACACCATTCCTACAAAAAATGTCTCACTTAAATCAGTGTCCTCAATCACATTAACTTGTTGCCCTTTCGTTGTTTTTACTTTCGAAAAGCATTGTTTGGCAAAGTGATTCTTTCCATTACACTTCGTGCACATTTTTCCAAATGCTGGGCATTGTCTTAACTGGTGTTTGTAACCACAGCGTTTACAATTAAAAATTTCATCCTCCGATTGCTTTTCATTTCTGTTCTGCCCACGTTTCTTCCCCTTATAGGACACAGCACCGACAGCAGCACTTACTACAATCGCATCATTATTGATTTCACTGAAAGTCTTCGCATGCTTTTGAGCTAGCTCGCTGGCTTTGCATATTGTCACAGCATTTTCCAATGTTAGTTCGGTTTCTCTCAACAGACGTTCCCTGTCTTTTTTATCATGAATACCAAACACAATCTGGTCACGAATCATGGATGCTTTGAGCTCAGAGAAATTACATGTCTGTGCTTTCAGTTTCAGATCATCAGTTATAAAGCTATCAAAAGTCTCATTTTGTTGCTGTGTCCGAGAACGGAAGATGTATCTTTCATACGTCTCATTCTTTTTGGGAGAGCAATGTGCATCAAATTTTTTTAGCACATCTTCTAATTTTTCTCTGTTCTCCGCTGGATTAAATACAAATGTACTAAATACCTCTGTCGCCTGTGGGCCTGCAACCGTAAGCAGCAATGCTATCTTCCTTGCGTCTGGCTTCATACCGAATCCGATGGCTGCAATGTAGAGTTCGAATTGCTGTTTAAAAGTCTGCCAGTTGTAGTCGATTTTTTCTGTGAGATTCAAACGCTCTGGTGGCTTCAAATTCTCCATGTCGCTTTTCACAATTTTCAGCAGATCTTCACCACCCTGGTACCCTGTTATGTTCATTAATAAATAGACATTCTTATTATGAACACAGCTAGCTTTTGCTAGCTACTTTTATTGAGCACATGTGGACTTGTACAGCCTCTTGTAGAGGCTTCCATCTTGACTGCTGCCTTGTGGGTAGCCTAGTGCCTCATGGGTAATGTAGTCTTAATATCATACAGCTGGGTAGTGTAGTCTTATACATACAGCTATATACAGCTCTCCAGCTCCACCTAGTGTCCACTATAGAATGACATGTTATTGATCACTACAACACCTAGTTTAAAATGGCATGGAGGCGGGAACCAGGCATGGGGGGGGGGGTCCCGACCCACAGGTTTTGCGATTTTAACCCCCCACACGCCTAAAAGCCCGCCTGTCGGCTGTGTTAAAATCAAGCCCAATATGTCAAAGAAACCAGAACTAAAGCAACTCCACAAAGGACTGATACATGCTCATAAGCCATATTTCAGTCTTTTGCTAATCTCAGGAGATCATGAGTGGCCAAAAAAAAAGTTATTTCTACAGGTGGTACCATAAGATTATCTGGTCATTCATCTCATTTCTGTTTGTGGGGACATTGCTGATGCAGAATGGTTGAATAGATGGGGGTAGAGTTTCCGCTTTAGGTGCAATCAGCGATTCTGGGACAAATTGCGCCCAAAATTCCGCCTGTTTCGCAAGTGTTTTCTCCCCTGGGTTTCCGCTCAAACTCATTTGCATATCGCCAAACGCAAAATCTGCCATGAACCAGTGCAATCGGGCAGCGTTTTAAAATGTAATTTAAAAAAAATGTTGCTTTAAAAAATATTTCTTGATATATTTAAGAGTGGTAACTTGGTAAAGTTTGATTACTACCGTTGTAAATGGGTGTATCACAAAAAATAAGTATTTTAAATCACAGAGTCAATCTATCACCTGTGAGTAACCCTATTTTAAATTACTGAAAATTAATTTAAAAAAATATACAAACCTATTTTCTAGTTAGATTGGGGTACAGTAGTCAGTTCCTAAGTAAATTCGAAAATGCTTTTCATTCAAAACCTTTACCAATTAGTGCCCTTGCGCCCAAAAGATCCAGCTTAATTTTTGGAGCCTCCTCAAAGCCCCGCAAATGAGTGTAATTAGCGGAAACTCCCAGTGGTGATTAATCCAGTCTGGGGATGTGGCCAGTTTTGTGGGCTTCTAGCGCGATGCTATAAAAACTAGTTCTAAAGATCGCATAAACTCAAGTTGCGCTGAACACAATTTGGGCTTAAAATTCCACAATCTTTTGCCAATATTGGGGGAATTGCACTGAAAAAAACAACGCAATCGAGTGGAAACTCTAGGCCATGATATTTATTGCAGAGTGCTGAGAGAGACTAGGAATGACAATTGTAAGGCACTGACAATCATTATGAGGGTGCCACTGGACACTTGCGAGATACCAGTGGATTGGATAACCTGGTGCCCATGTTCAAATAGAGGGACAAAACAGACACAGACAACAACAGACCTATTAGGCTTACAGCGGTAAACATGGATCCTGCCTGACCAACCTCCTCAACTTGTCCAAAGAAGTGACAACCCAAGTGAACTGCGGAAAGCCCTATGATGTGGTGCACCTTGACTTCCAAAAGACATTTGACAAATTGGTTAAACATAAAGCTGTAGGAATTCAGGGTAAATCCTGTGAATGGACAAGAAATGGAAAGGGTAAGTAAACGACAGAGACTGGTTAGAGGAATTACATTGGGGTGAGGGAAATTACTGAGTGGGGTGTCCCAGGACTCAAAATTGTGATCTCTGCTGTTCCTAATTTACATAAACGACTTGCGTTTAAATACTTAATGCAAAGTGGTTAAATTGGCTGATGACACCAAGCTAGAAAGGACAGTGGAATAATTCAGAAGTTGGATAAAATATGTAAGTGGGCAGAGCAAGTGCAGATGAAACTCAACGTTCAACATGTATAGCATTGGCTCGATGGGCCGAATGGCCTCCTTCTATGCTGTAATCATTCTATGATTCTATGTGTAACTAAGGCAGAGCAGCAATCAACAAAAAACCAATAGAATGTTTAATTACATCATCAAAAGAGTAGAATACAAGTTAGAGGAGGATGTGACCAAAATGTACAGTATACTGGTCAGACCACACGTAAGAGTACTGTACCCAGTTTTGGTCACGAGCCACAAAGTAGACATTATAGTGATAGTTGTTAGTCATTTGAAGCAATGAAGGAACTATTTTGTTAATTTGTTTGTGATGGGGCACAATAAAATGAGGCAACAGCTAAGCTCTGTTCATAAAGAGTTAGGGTGCTCAAACTATGAACACAACGTGATTGCACAGTTTGAATGAAAAGGCATTTAGCTGTGGTCTGGCAAGGGACTGAATTATTTTCAATTGCTGGCGGCCTGTATACAATCACTGAACAGGGGAAGTGTGAGTTAACTGTGTCTGCTCTTGCACGCCTCTTAGTGACTGTGCACTAAGTCATCGAGACCCCGAAGGAGAATACACATACTTATGACTGGGGGAAAGGTACATGGTTCAGGGGAAACCTACAGAGAAAAAGGAATTAAAAAAACAAGAAAAAAAATGGCAAAAATATCTAAAATATACTATCCACTGTGATACTAGAATTGGTAACTGGTAATGAGGGGTTGAATACATCAGTTGAAATATTTTACATTTTTATATGTAATTATTCAGAGATCGTGAGGGCAATACCAACTTCTACTTCTTTCTTAGCTTCTGTTACACAAAGAATGTAAAACATGGTTATTATGCGTATGTAACATTATTGACGTACCTTGTGCTTTGATGGCATCTCTCCACCGCTGGCACAGGTAGTAAAAAATTGGAAAACTGATCATTGGGCAATCAAGTTACCATCATAGAGTGGAGTGTCCCAGAGATCTGATCTGCCTGGGGCTCCTTCTGTTTCTAATCTGAAAGGAATTCAGAAACTCGATACAGTTTGGTTAAATTTGCAGATGAGGTGAGGAGGAGGGGGAAATTAAGTCTGAGGAAGCAAATAAGGACCAATAAAATTGTAATTGAGCAATATACAGTAAGGTACTGTGCAGTGGAAGAAAAATCAGGTGTCATACATACATATACAGGTGTTGCAGAACCAGCTAATGTGAAGTTGAAATGGATATGGGGTGATAGTACACTTGGCATTTGGCATATCTAATCACTGTGTGAAGTAGCAATAAACAAGGCAAGTAAAATGTTGCGCTATATTACCTAATCAGTAGAAAATAAGTCTGATAATGTAATGCTGAAACTGTACAGTACTCTGATCAGACTGCATCTTAGTACTGTGTTCAGTTTTGGTCATCGAGATACAAGGAAAACACATAGGTCATGGAGATGGTGAAGAGCCATGGAGCTGATCCCAGGCATCTGAGGAAAGACGGGAGAAACTGGAGCTCTTTAGCCTTGAAAGGGTGATTAAGTGGGAGCTTTATAGCGATATCGATAGCTGTCTATTATATATTATATTCAATATATGTGAGGCACATGATTAATTGAAAACCCATTATAAGTACTTGTTACTCATGTAGCGGACATTCTACTGGGCCTCTTTAATGTTATAGATGTCACATGATAGCTGATATTTTATAGTGAGAGTATATGATCCGATGATTGTGCAATTTTGCCATTGGGTTCTTACGGTTCACTCACAATGATTTCAACATTTTCATGTGCCACTTCTTTTCTCAGTAACTGAAATTTCTAATATCCAAAATAAATGTTTAAATGTAATAAAATATTCCCAAAAAAATACATAGCTTTCAACTAGAAAAAACGCACATGCGCGATATTTTGAAGGGTGCGCGGACCCCCAAAAAACGAAAGGAAACATTGCTCACCACCTGCCCTTGGTGGAAGCAACTGGGAGAAACTGGGTGGAGGGTCAAGATTGAAGTGAATCACAGCAGAGTAAGGGGAAGTGGATATTCAAGAATTGAAGTGAATCACAGCAGAGTAAGGGGCAGTGGATATTCAAGGATTGAAGTGAGTCACAGCAGAGAAAGGGGCAGTGGATATTCAAGGATTGAAGTGAATCACAGCAGAGTAAGGGGCAGTGGATATTCAAGGATTGAAGTGAATCACAGCAGAGTAAAGGCCAGTGGGTATTCGAGGATTGAAGTGAATCACAGCAGAGTAAGGGGCAGTGGATATTCAAGGATTGAAGTGAATCACAGCAGAGTTAGGGGCAGTGGATATTCAAGGATTGAAGTGAATCACAGCAGAGTAATGGGCAGTGGATATTCGAGGATTGAAGTGAATCACAGCAGAGTAAGGGGCAGTGGATATTCGAGGATTGAAGTGAATCACAACAGAGTAAGGGGCAGTGGATATTCGAGGATTGAAGTGAATCACAGCAGAGTAAATGGGCAGTGGATATTCAAGGATTGAAGTGAATCACAGCAGAGTAAGGGGCAGTGGATATTCGAGGATTGAAGTGAATCACAGCAGAGTAAGGGGCAGTGGATATTCGAGGATTGAAGTGAATCACAGCAGAGTAAGGGGCAGTGGATATTCGAGGATTGAAGTGAATCACAGCAGAGTAAGGGGCAGTGGATATTCGAGGATTGAAGTGAATCACAGCAGAGTAAGGGGCAGTGGATATTCGAGGATTGAAGTGAATGACAGCAGAGTAAGGGGCAGTGGATATTCGAGGATTGAAGTGAATCACAGCAGAGTAAGGGGCAGTGGATATTCAGGGATTGAAGTAGATCACTGCAGAGTAAGGGGCAGTGGATATTCGAGGATTGAAGTGAATCACAGCAGAGTAAGGGGCAGTGGATATTCAAGGATTGAAGTAGATCACTGCAGAGTAAGGGGCAGTGGATATTCGAGGATTGAAGTGAATCACAGCAGAGTAAGGGGCAGTGGATATTCAAGGATTGAAGTGAATCACAGCAGAGTAAGGGGCAGTGGATATTCAAGGATTGAAGTGAATCACAGCAGAGTAAGCGGCAGTGGATATTCAAGGATTGAAGTGAATCACAGCAGAGTAAGGGGCAGTGGATATTCGAGGATTGAAGTGAATCACAGCAGAGTAAGGGGCAGTGGATATTCAAGGATTGAAGTGAATCACAGCAGAGTAAGGGGCAGTGGATATTCGAGGATTGAAGTGAATCACAGCAGAATCAGGGGCAGTGGATATTCGAGGATTGAAGTGAATCACAGCAGAGTAAGGGGCAGTGGATATTCGAGGATTGAAGTGAATCACAGCAGAGTAAGCGGCAGTGGATATTCAAGGATTGAAGTGAATCACAGCAGAGTAAGGGGCAGTGGATATTCGAGGATTGAAGTGAATCACAGCGGAGTAAGGGGCAGTGGATATTCAAGGTTTGAAGTGAATCACAGCAGAGTAAGGGGCGGTGGATATTCAAGGATTGAAGTGAATCACAGCAGAGTAAGCGGCACTGTATATTCAAGGATTGAAGTGAATCACAGCAGAGTAAGGGGCAGTGGATATTCGAGGATTGAAGTGAATCACAGCAGAGTAAGCGGCAGTGGATATTCAAGGATTGAAGTGAATCACAGCAGAGTAAGGGGCAGTGGATATTCGAGGATTCAAGTGAATCACAGCGGAGTAAGGGGCAGTGGATATTCAAGGTTTGAAGTGAATCACAGCAGAGTAAGGGGCGGTGGATATTCAAGGTTTGAAGTGAATCACAGCAGAGTAAGGGGCAGTGGATATTCAAGGATTGAAGTGAATCACAGCAGAGTAAGCGGCACTGTATATTCAAGGATTGAAGTGAATCACAGCAGAGTAAGGGGCAGTGGATATTCAAGGATTGAAGTGAATCACAGCAGAGTAAGGGGCAGGGGATATTCAAGGATTGAAGTGAATCACAGCAGAGTAAGGGGCAGTGGATATTCGAGGATTGAAGTGAATCACAGCAGAGTAAGGGGCAGTGGATATTCGAGGATTGAAGTGAATCACAGCAGAGTAAGGGGCAGTGGATATTCGAGGATTGAAGTGAATCACAGCAGAGTAAGGGGCAGTGGATATTCAAGGATTGAAGTGAATCACAGCAGAGTAAGGGGCAGTGGATATTCGAGGATTGAAGTGAATCACAGCAGAGTAAGGGGCAGTGGATATTCAATGATTGAAGTGAATCACAGCAGAGTGAGGGGCAGTGGATATTCGAGGATTGAAGTGAATCACAGCAGAGTAAGTGGCAGTGGATATTCGAGGATTGAAGTGAATCACAGCAGAGTAAGGGGCAGTGGATATTCCAGGATTGAAGTGAATCACAGCAGAGTAAGGGGCGGTGGATATTCGAGGATTGAAGTGAATCACAGCAGAGTAAGGGGCAGTGGATATTCGAGGATTGAAATGAATCACAGCAGAGTAAGGGGCAGTGAATATTCAAGGATTGAAGTGAATCACAGCAGAGTATGGGGCAGTGGATATTCGAGGATTGAAGTGAATCACAGCAGAGTAAGGGGCGGTGGATATTCGAGGATTGAAGTGAATCACAGCAGAGTAAGGGGCAGTGGATATTCGAGGATTGAAGTGAATCACAGCAGAGTAAGGGGCAGTGGATATTCGAGGATTGAAGTGAATCACAGCAGAGTAAGGGGCGGTGGATATTCGAGGATTGAAGTGAATCACAGCAGAGTAAGGGGCGGTGGATATTCGAGGATTGAAGTGAATCACAGCAGAGTAAGGGGCGGTGGATATTCGAGGATTGAAGTGAATCACAGCAGAGTAAGGGGCAGAGGATATTCGAGGATTGAAGTGAATCACAGCAGAGTAAGGGGCAGTGGATATTCAGGGATTGAAGTGAATCACAGCAGAGTAAGGGGCAGTGGATGTTCAAGGATTGAAGTGAATCACAGCAGAGTAAGGGGCAGTGGATATTCAAGGATTGAAGTGAATCACAGCAGAGTGAGGGGCAGTGGGTATTCGAGGATTGAAGTGAATCACAGCAGAGTAAGGGGCAGTGGATATTCAAGGATTGAAGTGAATCACAGCAGAGTAAGGGGCAGTGGATATTCGACGATTGAAGTGAATGACAGCAGAGTAAGGGGCAGTGGGTATTCGAGGATTGAAGTGAATCACAGCAGAGTAAGGGGCAGTGGATATTCAAGGATTGAAGTAGATCACAGCAGAGTAAGGGGCAGTGGATATTCGAGGATTGAAGTGAATCACAGCAGAGTAAGGGGCAGTGGATGTTCAAGGATTGAAGTGAATCACAGCAGAGTAAGGGGCAGTGGATATTCAAGGATTGAAGTGAATCACAGCAGAGTGAGGGGCAGTGGATATTCGAGGATTGAAGTGAATCACAGCAGAGTAAGGGGCAGTGCATATTTGAGGATTGAAGTTAATCACAGCAGAGTAAGGGTCAGTGGATATTCGAGGATTGAAGTGAATCACAGCAGAGTAAGGGGCAGTGCATATTCGAGGATTGAAGTGAATCACAGCAGAGTAAGGGGCAGTGGATATTCAGGGATTGTAGTGAATCACAGCAGAGTAAGGGGCAGTGGATATTCGAGGATTGAAGTGAATCACAGCAGAGTAAGGGCAGTGGATATTCAAGGATTGAAGTGAATCACAGCAGAGTAAGGGGCAGTGGATATTCGAGGATTGAAGTGAATCACAGCAGAGTAAGGGGCAGTGCATATTTGAGGATTGAAGTTAATCACAGCAGAGTAAGGGGCGGTGGATATTCAAGGATTGAAGTGAATAACAGCAGAGTAAGGGGCAGTGGATATTCGAGGATTGAAGTGAATCACAGCAGAGTGAGGGGCACTGGATATTCGAGGATTGAAGTGAATCACAGCAGAGTAAGGGGCAGTGGATATTCAATGATTGAAGTGAATCACAGCAGAGTAAGGGGCAGTGGATATTCAATGATTGAAGTGAATAACAGCAGAGTAAGGGGCAGTGGGTATTCAAGGATTGAAGTGAATCACAGCAGAGTAAGGGGCAGTGGATATTCAATGATTGAAGTGAATCACAACAGAGTGAGGGGCAGTGGATATTCAATGATTGAAGTGAATCACAGCAGAGTAAGGGGCAGTGGATATTCGAGGATTGAAGTGAATCACAGCAGAGTAAATGGGCAGTGGATATTCAAGGATTGAAGTGAATCACAGCAGAGTAAGGGGCAGTGGATATTCGAGGATGGAAGTGAATCACAGCAGAGTAAGGGGCAGTGGATATTCAAGGATTGAAGTGAATCACAGCAGAGTGAGGGGCAGTGGATATTCGAGGATTGAAGTGAATCACAGCAGAGTAAGGGGCGGTGGATATTCGAGGTTTGAAGTGAATCACAGCAGAGTAAAGGGGCAGTGGATATTCGAGGATTGAAGTGAATGACAGCAGAGTAAGGGGCACTGGGTATTCGAGGATTGAAGTGAATCACAGCAGAGTAAGGGGCAGTGGATATTCAAGGATTGAAGTGAATCACAGCAGAGTAAGGGGCAGTGGATATTCAAGGATTGAAGTAGATCACTGCAGAGTAAGGGGCAGTGGATATTCGAGGATTGAAGTGAATCACAGCAGAGTAAGGGGCAGTGGATATTCAAGGATTGAAGTGAATCACAGCAGAGTAAGGGGCAGTGGATATTCAATGATTGAAGTGAATCACAGCAGAGAATGGGGCAGTGGATATTCGAGGATTGAAGTGAATCACAGCAGAGTAAGGGGCAGTGGATATTCGAGGATTGAAGTGAATCACAGCAGAGTAAGTGGTAGTGGATATTCGAGGATTGAAGTGAATCACAGCAGAGTAAGTGGTAGTGGATATTCGAGGATTGAAGTGAATCACAGCAGAGTAAAGGGCAGTGGATATTCAAGGATTGAAGTGAATCACAGCAGAGTAAAGGGCAGTGGATATTCGAGGATTGAAGTGAATCACAGCAGAGTAAGGGGCAGTGGATATTCAAGGATTGAAGTGAATCACAGCAGAGTAAGGGGCAGTGGATATTCGAGGATTGAAGTGAATCACAGCAGAGTAAGGGGCAGTGGATATTCAAGGATTGAAGTGAATCACAGCAGATTAATGGGCAGTGGATATTCGAGGATTGAAGTGAATCACAGCAGAGTAAGTGGCAGTGGATATTCGAGGATTGAAGTGAATCACAGCAGAGTAAGGGGCAGTGGATATTCGAGGATTGAAGTGAATCACAGCAGAGAATGGGGCAGTGGATATTCGAGGATTGAAGTGAATCACAGCAGAGTAAGGGGCACTGGATATTCGAGGATTGAAGTGAATGACAGCAGCGAAAGGGGCAGTGGATATTCGAGGATTGAAGTGAATCACAGCAGAGTAAGGGGCAGTGGATATTCGAGGATTGAAGTGAATCACAGCAGAGTAAGGGGCAGTGGATATTCAAGGATTGAAGTGAATCACAGCAGAGTAAGGGGCAGTGGATATTCAAGGATTGAAGTGAGTCACAGCAGAGAAAGGGGCAGTGGATATTCAAGGATTGAAGTGAATCACAGCAGAGTAAGGGGCAGTGGATATTCAAGGATTGAAGTGAATCACAGCAGAGTAAAGGCCAGTGGTTATTCGAGGATTGAAGTGAATCACAGCAGAGTAAGGGGCAGTGGATATTCAAGGATTGAAGTGAATCAAAGCAGAGTTAGGGGCAGTGGATATTCAAGGATTGAAGTGAATCACAGCAGAGTAATGGGCAGTGGATATTCGAGGATTGAAGTGAATCACAGCAGAGTAAGGGGCAGTGGATATTCGAGGATTGAAGTGAATCACAACAGAGTAAGTGGCAGTGGATATTCGAGGATTGAAGTGAATCACAGCAGAGTAAATGGGCAGTGGATATTCAAGGATTGAAGTGAATCACAGCAGAGTGAGGGGCAGTGGATATTCGAGGATGGAAGTGAATCACAGCAGAGTAAGGGGCAGTGGATATTCAAGGATTGAAGTGAATCACAGCAGAGTGAGGGGCAGTGGATATTCGAGGATTGAAGTGAATCACAGCAGAGTAAGGGGCAGTGGATATTCGAGGATTGAAGTGAATCACAGCAGAGTAAGGGGCAGTGGATATTCGAGGATTGAAGTGAATCACAGCAGAGTAAGGGGCAGTGGATATTCGAGGATTGAAGTGAATGACAGCAGAGTAAGGGGCAGTGGATATTCGAGGATTGAAGTGAATCACAGCAGAGTAAGGGGCAGTGGTTATTCAGGGATTGAAGGAGATCACTGCAGAGTAAGGGGCAGTGGATATTCGAGGATTGAAGTGAATCACAGCAGAGTAAGGGGCAGTGGATATTCGAGGATTGAAGTGAATCACAGCAGAGTAAGGGGCAGTGGATATTCAAGGATTGAAGTAGATCACTGCAGAGTAAGGGGCAGTGGATATTCGAGGATTGAAGTGAATCACAGCAGAGTAAGGGGCAGTGGATATTCAGGGATTGAAGTGAATCACAGCAGAGTAAAGGGGCAGTGGATATTCAAGGATTGAAGTGAATCACAGCAGAGTAAGCGGCAGTGGATACTCAAGGATTGAAGTGAATCACAGCAGGGTAAGGGGCAGTGGATATTCGAGGATTGAAGTGAATCACAGCAGAGTAAGGGGCAGTGGATATTCGAGGATTGAAGTGAATCACAGCAGAGTGAGGGGCAGTGGATATTCGAGGATTGAAGTGAATCACAGCAGAGTAAGGGGCAGTGGATATTCAAGGATTGAAGTGAATCACAGCAGAGTAAGCGGCAGTGGATATTCAAGGATTGAAGTGAATCACAGCAGAGTAAGGGGCAGTGGATATTCGAGGATTGAAGTAGATCACAGCAGAGTAAGGGGCAGTGGATTTTCGAGGATTGAAGTGAATCACAGCAGAGTAAGGGGCAGTGGATATTCGAGGATTGAAGTGAATCACAGCAGAGTAAGGGGCAGTGGATATTCGAGGATTGAAGTGAATCACAGCAGAGTAAGGGGCAGTGGATATTCAAGGATTGAAGTGAATCACAGCAGAGTAAGGGGCAGTGGATATTCAAGGATTGAAGTGAATCACAGCAGAGTAAGGGGCAGTGGATATTCGAGGATTGAAGCGAATCACAGCAGAGTAAGTGGCAGTGGATATTCGAGGATTGAAGTGAATCACAGCAGAGTAAGGGGCAGGGGATATTCAAGGGTTGAAGTGAATCACAGCAGAGTAAGGGGCAGTGGATATTCAAGGGTTGAAGTGAATCACAGCAGAGTAAGTGGCAGTGGATATTCAAGGGTTGAAGTGAATCACAGCAGAGTAAGTGGCAGTGGATATTCAAGGATTGAAGTAGATCACAGCAGAGTAAGGGGCAGTGGATATTCGAGGATTGAAGTGAATCACAGCAGAGTAAGGGGCAGTGGATATTCAAGGATTGAAGTAGATCACAGCAGAGTAAGGGGCAGTGGATATTCGAGGATTGAAGTGAATCACAGCAGAATAAGGGGCAGTGGATATTCGAGGATTGAAGTGAATCACAGCAGAGTAAGGGGCAGTGGATATTCGAGGATTGAAGTGAATCACAGCAGAGTAAGGGGCAGTGGATATTCAAGGATTGAAGTGAATCACAGCAGAGTAAGGGGCAGAGGATATTCGAGCATTGAAGTGAATGACAGCAGCGAAAGGGGCAGTGGATATTCGAGGATTGAAGTGAATCACAGCAGAGTAAGGGGCAGTGGATATTCGAGGATTGAAGTGAATCACAGCAGAGTAAGGGGCAGTGGATATTCAAGGATTGAAGTGAATCACAGCAGAGTAAGGGGCAGTGGATATTCAAGGATTGAAGTGAGTCACAGCAGAGAAAGGGGCAGTGGATATTCAAGGATTGAAGTGAATCACAGCAGAGTAAGGGGCAGTGGATATTCAAGGATTGAAGTGAATCACAGCAGAGTAAAGGCCAGTGGTTATTCGAGGATTGAAGTGAATCACAGCAGAGTAAGGGGCAGTGGATATTCAAGGATTGAAGTGAATCAAAGCAGAGTTAGGGGCAGTGGATATTCAAGGATTGAAGTGAATCACAGCAGAGTAATGGGCAGTGGATATTCGAGGATTGAAGTGAATCACAGCAGAGTAAGGGGCAGTGGATATTCGAGGATTGAAGTGAATCACAACAGAGTAAGTGGCAGTGGATATTCGAGGATTGAAGTGAATCACAGCAGAGTAAATGGGCAGTGGATATTCAAGGATTGAAGTGAATCACAGCAGAGTGAGGGGCAGTGGATATTCGAGGATGGAAGTGAATCACAGCAGAGTAAGGGGCAGTGGATATTCAAGGATTGAAGTGAATCACAGCAGAGTGAGGGGCAGTGGATATTCGAGGATTGAAGTGAATCACAGCAGAGTAAGGGGCAGTGGATATTCGAGGATTGAAGTGAATCACAGCAGAGTAAGGGGCAGTGGATATTCGAGGATTGAAGTGAATCACAGCAGAGTAAGGGGCAGTGGATATTCGAGGATTGAAGTGAATGACAGCAGAGTAAGGGGCAGTGGATATTCGAGGATTGAAGTGAATCACAGCAGAGTAAGGGGCAGTGGTTATTCAGGGATTGAAGGAGATCACTGCAGAGTAAGGGGCAGTGGATATTCGAGGATTGAAGTGAATCACAGCAGAGTAAGGGGCAGTGGATATTCGAGGATTGAAGTGAATCACAGCAGAGTAAGGGGCAGTGGATATTCAAGGATTGAAGTAGATCACTGCAGAGTAAGGGGCAGTGGATATTCGAGGATTGAAGTGAATCACAGCAGAGTAAGGGGCAGTGGATATTCAGGGATTGAAGTGAATCACAGCAGAGTAAAGGGGCAGTGGATATTCAAGGATTGAAGTGAATCACAGCAGAGTAAGCGGCAGTGGATACTCAAGGATTGAAGTGAATCACAGCAGGGTAAGGGGCAGTGGATATTCGAGGATTGAAGTGAATCACAGCAGAGTAAGGGGCAGTGGATATTCGAGGATTGAAGTGAATCACAGCAGAGTGAGGGGCAGTGGATATTCGAGGATTGAAGTGAATCACAGCAGAGTAAGGGGCAGTGGATATTCAAGGATTGAAGTGAATCACAGCAGAGTAAGCGGCAGTGGATATTCAAGGATTGAAGTGAATCACAGCAGAGTAAGGGGCAGTGGATATTCGAGGATTGAAGTAGATCACAGCAGAGTAAGGGGCAGTGGATTTTCGAGGGTTGAAGTGAATCACAGCAGAGTAAGGGGCAGTGGATATTCGAGGATTGAAGTGAATCACAGCAGAGTAAGGGGCAGTGGATATTCGAGGGTTGAAGTGAATCACTGCAGAGTAAGGGGCAGTGGATATTCAAGGGTTGAAGTGAATCACAGCAGAGTAAGTGGCAGTGGATATTCAAGGGTTGAAGTGAATCACAGCAGAGTAAGTGGCAGTGGATATTCAAGGATTGAAGTAGATCACAGCAGAGTAAGGGGCAGTGGATATTCGAGGATTGAAGTGAATCACAGCAGAGTAAGGGGCAGTGGATATTCAAGGATTGAAGTAGATCACAGCAGAGTAAGGGGCAGTGGATATTCGAGGATTGAAGTGAATCACAGCAGAATAAGGGGCAGTGGATATTCGAGGATTGAAGTGAATCACAGCAGAGTAAGGGGCAGTGGATATTCAAGGATTGAAGTAGATCACAGCAGAGTAAGGGGCAGTGGATATTCGAGGATTGAAGTGAATCACAGCAGAGTAAGGGGCAGTGGATATTCAAGGATTGAAGTGAATCACAGCAGAGTAAGGGGCAGAGGATATTCGAGCATTGAAGTGAATCACAGCAGAGTAATGGGCAGTGGATATTCGAGCATTGAAGTGAATCACAGCAGAGTAAGGGGCAGTGGGTATTCGAGGATTGAAGTGAATCACAGCAGAGTAAGGGGCAGTGGATATTCAGGGACTGAAGTGAATCACAGCAGAGTAAGGGGCAGTGGATATTCGAGCATTGAAGTGAATCACAGCAGAGTAAGGGGCAGAGGATATTCAGGGACTGAAGTGAATCACAGCAGAGTAAGGGGCAGTGGATATTCGAGGATTGAAGTGAATCACAGCAGAGTAAGGGGCAGTGGATATTCAGGGACTGAAGTGAATCACAGCAGAGTAAGGGGCAGTGGATATTCGAGGATTGAAGTGAATCACAGCAGAGTAAGGGGCAGTGGATATTCGAGGATTGAAGTGAATCACAGCAGAGTAAGGGGCAGTGGATATTCAGGGACTGAAGTGAATCACAGCAGAGTAAGGGGCAGTGGATATTCGAGGATGAAGTGAACCACAGCAGAGTAAGGGGCAGTGGATATTCGATGATGAAGTGAATCACAGCAGAGTAATGGGCAGGGGATATTCGAGGATTGAAGTGAATCACAGCAGAGTAAGGGGCAGTGGATATTCGAGGATTGAAGTGAATCACAGCAGAGTAAGGGGCAGTGGATATTCGAGGATTGAAGTGAATCACAGCAGAGTAAGGGGCAGTGGATATTCGAGGATGGAAGTGAATCACAGCAGAGTAAGGGGCAGTGGATATTCGAGGATTGAAGTGAATCACAGCAGAGTAAGGGGCAGTGGATATTCGAGGATTGAAGTGAATCACAGCAGAGTGAGGGGCAGTGGATATTCGAGGATTGAAGTGAATCACAGCAGAGTGAGGGGCAGTGGATATTCAATGATTGAAGTGAATCACAGCAGAGTGAGGGGCAGTGGATATTCGAGGATTGAAGTGAATCACAGCAGAGTAAGTGGCAGTGGATATTCAAGGATTGAAGTAGATCACAGCAGAGTAAGGGGCAGTGGATATTCGAGGATTGAAGTGAATCACAGCAGAGTGAGGGGCAGTGGATATTCGAGGATTGAAGTGAATCACAGCAGAGTAAGTGGCAGTGGATATTCAAGGATTGAAGTAGATCACAGCAGAGTAAGGGGCAGTGGATATTCAGGGATTGAAGTGAATCACAGCAGAGTAAGGGGCAGTGGATATTCGAGGATTGAAGTGAATCACAGCAGATTAAGGGGCAGTGGATATTCGAGGATTGAAGTGAATCACAGCAGAGTAAGGGGCAGTGGATATTCGAGGATTGAAGTGAATCACAGCAGATTAAGGGGCAGTGGATATTCGAGGATTGAAGTGAATCACAGCAGAGTAAGGGGCAGTGGATATTCGAGGATTGAAGTGAATCACAGCAGAGTAAGGGGCAGTGGATGTTCAAGGATTGAAGTGAATCACAGCAGAGTAAGGGGCAGTGGATATTCAAGGATTGAAGTGAATCACAGCAGATTAAGGGGCAGTGGATGTTCAAGGATTGAAGTGAATCACAGCAGAGTAAAGGGCAGTGGATATTCAAGGATTGAAGTGAATCACAGCAGAGTAATGGGCAGTGGATATTCAATGATTGAAGTCTACCACAGCAGAGTAAGGGGCAGTGGATATTCAAGGATTGAAGTGAATCACAGCAGAGTAATGGGCAGAGGATATTCAAGGATTGAAGTGAATCACAGCAGAGGAATGGGCAGTGGATATTCAATGATTGAAGTGAATCACAGCAGAATAAGGGGCAGTGGATATTCGAGGATTGAAGTGAATCACAGCAGAGTAAGGGGCGGTGGATATTCAAGGATTGAAGTGAATCACAGCAGAGAGAGGGGCAGTGGATATTCGAGGATTGAAGTGAATCACAGCAGAGTAAGGGGCAGTGGATATTCGAGGCTTGAAGTGAATGACAGCAGAGTAAGGGGCAGTGGGTATTCGAGGATTGAAGTGAATCACAGCAGAGTAAGGGGCAGTGGATATTCGAGGATTGAAGTGAATCACAGCAGAGTAAGGGGCAGTGGATATTCGAGGATTGAAGTGAATCACAGCAGAGTAAGGGGCGGTGGATATTCGAGGATTGAAGTGAATCACAGCAGAGAAAGGGGCAGTGGATATTCAGGGATTGAAGTGAATCACAGCAGAGTAAGGGGCAGTGGATATTCGAGGATTGAAGTGAATCACAGCAGAGTAAGGGGCAGTGCATTTTCAAGGATTGAAGTGAATCACAGCAGAGTAAGGGTCAGTGGATATTCAGGGATTGAAGTAGATCACAACAGAGTAAGGGGCAGTGGATATTCGAGGATTGAAGTGAATCACAGCAGAGTAAGGGGCAGTGGATATTCGAGGATTGAAGTGAATCACAGCAGAGTAAGGGGCAGTGGATATTTGAGGATTGAAGTGCATCACAGCAGAGTAAATGGGCAGTGGATATTCAAGGATTGAAGTGAATCACAGCAGAGTAAGGGGCAGTGGATATTCGAGGATTGAAGTGAATCACAGCAGAGTAAGGGGCAGTGGATATTCGAGGATTGAAGTGAATCACAGCAGAGTAAGGGGCAGTGGATATTCGAGGATTGAAGTGAATCACAGCAGAGTAAGGGGCAGTGGATATTCAAGGATTGAAGTGAATCACAGCAGAGTAAGGGGCAGTGGATATTCAAGGATTGAAGTGAATCACAGCAGAGTAAGGGGCAGTGGATATTCAAGGATTGAAGTGAATCACAGCAGAGTAAGGGGCAGTGGATATTCGAGGATTGAAGTGAATCACAGCAGAGTAAGGGGCAGTGGATATTCGAGGATTGAAGTGAATGACAGCAGAGAATGGGGCAGTGGATATTCGAGGATTGAAGTGAATCACAGCAGAGTAAGGGGCAGTGGATATTCGAGGATTGAAGTGAATGACAGCAGCGAAAGGGGCAGTGGATATTCGAGGATTGAAGTGAATCACAGCAGAGTAAGGGGCAGAGGATATTCAAGGATTGAAGTGAATCACAGCAGAGTAAGGGGCAGTGGATATTCAAGGATTGAAGTGAATCACAGCAGAGTAAGGGGCAGTGGATATTCAAGGATTGAAGTGAATTACAGCCGAGTAAGGGGCAGTGGATATTCAAGGGTTGAAGTGAATCTCAGCAGAGTAAGGGGCAGTGGATATTCGAGGATTGAAGTGAATCACAGCAGAGTAAGGGGCAGTGGATATTCAAGGATTGAAGTAGATCACAGCAGAGTAAGGGGCAGTGGATATTCAAGGATTGAAGTGAATCACAGCAGAGTAATGGGCAGTGGATATTCGAGCATTGAAGTGAATCACAGCAGAGTAAGGGGCAGTGGATATTCAGGGACTGAAGTGAATCACAGCAGAGTAAGGGGCAGTGGATATTCGAGGATTGAAGTGAATCACAGCAGAGTAAGGGGCAGTGGATATTCGAGGATTGAAGTGAATCACAGCAGAGTAAGGGGCAGTGGATTTTCAAGGATTGAAGTGAATCACAGCAGAGTAAGGGGCAGTGGATATTCGAGGATGAAGTGAACCACAGCAGAGGAAGCGGCAGGGGATATTCGAGGATTGAAGTGAATCACAGCAGAGTAAGGGGCAGTGGATATTCGAGGATTGAAGTGAATCACAGCAGAGTAAGGGGCAGTGGATATTCGAGGATTGAAGTGAATCACAGCAGAGTAAGGGGCAGTGGATATTCGAGGATGGAAGTGAATCACAGCAGAGTAAGGGGCAGTGGATATTCAATGATTGAAGTGAATCACAGCAGAGTGAGGGGCAGTGGATATTCGAGGATTGAAGTAGATCACAGCAGAGTAAGGGGCAGTGGATATTCGAGGATTGAAGTGAATCACAGCAGAGTGAGGGGCAGTGGATATTCGAGGATTTAAGTGAATCACAGCAGAGTGAGGGGCAGTGGATATTCGAGGATTGAAGTGAATGACAGCAGAGTAAGGGGCAGTAGATATTCGAGGATTGAAGTGAATCACAGCAGAGTAAGGGGCAGTGGATATTCGAGGATTGAAGTGAATCACAGCAGAGTAAGGGGCAGTGGATATTCGAGGATTGAAGTGAATCACAGCAGAGTAAGGGGCAGTGGATATTCAACGATTGAAGTAGATCACAGCAGAGTAAGGGGCAGTGGATATTCGAGGATTGAAGTGAATCACAGCAGAGTAAGGGGCAGTGGATATTCGAGGATGGAAGTGAATCACAGCAGATTAATGGGCAGTGGATATTCGAGGATTGAAGTGAATCACAGCAGAGTAAGGGGCAGTGGATATTCGAGGATTGAAGTGAATCACAGCAGAGTAAGGGGCAGTGGATATTCGAGGATTGAAGTGAATCACAGCAGAGTAAGGGGCAGTGGATATTCAAGGATTGAAGTAGATCACAGCAGAGTAAGGGGCAGTGGATATTCAATGATTGAAGTGAATCACAGCAGAGTGAGGGGCAGTGGATATTCGAGGATTGAAGTGAATCACAGCAGAGTAAGTGGCAGTGGATATTCGAGGATTGAAGTGAATCACAGCAGAGTAAGGGGCAGTGGATATTCGAGGATTGAAGTGAATGACAGCAGAGAATGGGGCAGTGGATATTCGAGGATTGAAGTGAATCACAGCAGAGTAAGGGGCAGTGGATATTCGAGGATTGAAGTGAATCACAGCAGAGAATGGGGCAGTGGATATTCGAGGATTGAAGTGAATCACAGCAGAGTAAGTGGCAGTGGATATTCAAGGATTGAAGTGAATCACAGCAGAGAATGGGGCAGTGGATGTTCAAGGATTGAAGTGAATCACAACAGAGTAAGGGGCAGTGGATATTCGAGGATTGAAGTAAATGACAGCAGCGAAAGGGGCAGTGGATATTCGAGGATTGAAGTGAATCACAGCAGAGTAAGGGGCAGTGGATATTCGAGGATTGAAGTGAATCACAGCAGAGTAAGGGGCAGTGGATATTCAAGGATTGAAGTGAATCACAGTAGAGTAAGGGGCAGTGGATATTCGAGGATTGAAGTGAATCACAGCAGAGTAAGGGGCAGTGGATATTCGAGGATTGAAGTGAATCACAGCAGAGTAAGGGGCAGTGGATATTCAGGGATTGAAGTGAATCACAGCAGAGTAAGGGGCAGTGGATATTCGAGGATTGAAGTGAATCACAGCAGAGTAAGGGGCAGTGGATATTCGAGGATTGAAGTGAATCACAGCAGAGTAAGGGGCAGTGGATATTCGAGGATTGAAGTGAATCACAGCAGAGTGAGGGGCAGTGGATATTCGAGGATTGAAGTGAATCACAGCAGAGTGAGGGGCAGTGGATATTCGAGGATTGAAGTGAATGACAGCAGAGTAAGGGGCAGTAGATATTCGAGGATTGAAGTGAATCACAGCAGAGTAAGGGGCAGTGGATATTCGAGGATTGAAGTGAATCACAGCAGAGTAAGGGGCAGTGGATATTCGAGGATTGAAGTAGATCACAGCAGAGTAAGGGGCAGTGGATATTCAATGATTGAAGTGAATCACAGCAGAGTGAGGGGCAGTGGATATTCGAGGATGGAAGTGAATCACAGCAGAGTAAGTGGCAGTGGATATTCGAGGATTGAAGTGAATCACAGCAGAGTAAGGGGCAGTGGATATTCGAGGATTGAAGTGAATGACAGCAGAGAATGGGGCAGTGGATATTCGAGGATTGAAGTGAATCACAGCAGAGAATGGGGCAGTGGATGTTCAAGGATTGAAGTGAATCACAACAGAGAATGGGGCAGTGGATATTCGAGGATTGAAGTGAATCACAGCAGAGTAAGGGGCAGTGGATATTCGAGGATTGAAGTGAATCACAGCAGAGAATGGGGCAGTGGATATTCGAGGATTGAAGTGAATCACAGCAGAGTAAGTGGCAGTGGATATTCAAGGATTGAAGTGAATCACAGCAGAGAATGGGGCAGTGGATGTTCAAGGATTGAAGTGAATCACAACAGAGTAAGGGGCAGTGGATATTCGAGGATTGAAGTGAATGACAGCAGCGAAAGGGGCAGTGGATATTCGAGGATTGAAGTGAATCACAGCAGAGTAAGGGGCAGTGGATATTCGAGGATTGAAGTGAATCACAGCAGAGTAAGGGGCAGTGGATATTCAAGGATTGAAGTGAATCACAGTAGAGTAAGGGGCAGTGGATATTCGAGGATTGAAGTGAATCACAGCAGAGTAAGGGGCAGTGGATATTCGAGGATTGAAGTGAATCACAGCAGAGTAAGGGGCAGTGGATATTCAGGGATTGAAGTGAATCACAGCAGAGTAAGGGGCAGTGGATATTCGAGGATTGAAGTGAATCACAGCAGAGTAAGGGGCAGTGGATATTCGAGGATTGAAGTGAATCACAGCAGAGTAAGGGGCAGTGGATATTCAAGGATTGAAGTAGATCACAGCAGAGTGAGGGGCAGTGGATATTCAGGGATTGAAGTGAATCACAGCAGAGTGAGGGGCAGTGGATATTCAGGGATTGAAGTGAATCACAGCAGAGTAAGGGGCAGTGGATATTCAGGGATTGAAGTGAATCACAGCAGAGTAAGGGGCAGTGGATATTCGAGGATTGAAGTAGATCACAGCAGAGTGAGGGGCAGTGGATATTCGAGGATTGAAGTGAATCACAGCAGAGTAAGGGGCAGTGGATATTCAGGGATTGAAGTGAATCACAGCAGAGTAAGGGGCAGTGGACATTCGAGGATTGAAGTGAATCACAGCAGAGTAAGGGGCAGTGGATATTTGAGGATTGAAGTGAATCACAGCAGAGTAAGGGGCAGTGCATATTTGAGGATTGAAGTGAATCACAGCAGAGTAAGGGGCAGTGGATATTTGAGGATTGAAGTGAATCACAGCAGAGTAAGCGGCAGTGGATATTCAAGGATTGAAGTGAATCACAGCAGAGCAAGGGGCAGTGGATATTTGAGGATTGAAGTGAATCAGAGCAGAGTAAGGGGCAGTGGATATTCAAGGATTGAAGTGAATCACAGCAGAGCAAGGGGCAGTGGATATTCAAGGATTGAAGTGAATCACAGCAGAGTAAGGGGCAGTGGGTATTCGAGGATTGAAGTGAATCACAGCAGAGTAAGTGGCAGTGGATATTCGAGGATTGAAGTGAATCACAGCAGAGTAAGCGGCAGTGGATATTCAAGGATTGAAGTGAATCACAGCAGAGTAAGCGGCAGTGGATATTCAAGGATTGAAGTGAATCACAGCAGAGCAAGCGGCAGTGGATATTCAAGGATTGAAGTGAATCACAGCAGAGTAAGGGGCAGTGGATATTCGAGGATTGAAGTGAATCACAGCAGAGTAAGCGGCAGTGGATATTCAAGGATTGAAGTGAATCACAGCAGAGTAAGGGGCAGTGGATATTCAAGGATTGAAGTGAATCACAGCAGAGTAAGGGGCAGTGGATATTCAAGGATTGAAGTGAATCACAGCAGAGTAAGGGGCAGTGGATATTCGAGGATTGAAGTGAATCACAGCAGAGTAAGGGGCAGTGGATATTCGGTGATTGAAGTGAATCACAGCAGAGTAAAGGGCAGTAGATATTCGAGGATAGAAGTGAATCACAGCAGAGTAAGGGGCAGTGGATATTCGAGGATTGAAGTGAATCACAGCAGAGTAAGGGGCAGTGGATATTCAATGATTGAAGTGTATCACAGCAGAGTAAAGGGGCAGTGGATATTCGAGGATTGAAGTGAATCACAGCAGAGTAAAGGGGCAGTGGATATTCGAGGATTGAAGTGAATCACAGCAGAGTAAAGGGGCAGTGGATATTCGAGGATTGAAGTGAATCACAGCAGAGTAAGGGGCAGTGGATATTCGAGGATTGAAGTGAATCACAGCAGAGTAAGGGGCAGTGGATATTCGAGGATTGAAGTGAATCACAGCAGAGTAATGGGCAGTGGATATTCAAGGATTGAATGAATCACAGCGGAGTAAGGGGCAGTGGATATTCGAGGATTGAAGTGAATCACAGCAGAGTAAGGGGCAGTGGATATTCGAGGATTGAAGTGAATCACAGCAGAGTAATGGGCAGTGGATATTCAAGGATTGAATGAATCACAGCGGAGTGAGGGGCAGTGGATATTCGAGGATTGAAGTGAATCACAGCAGAGTGAGGGGCAGTGGATATTCAAGGTTTGAAGTGAATCACAGCAGAGTAAGGGGCAGTGGATATTCGAGGATTGAAGTGAATCACAGCAGAGTAAGGGGCAGTGGATATTCGAGGATTGAAGTGAATCACAGCAGAGTAAGGGGCAGTGGATATTCAAGGTTTGAAGTGAATCACAGCAGAGTAAGGAGCAGTGGATATTCAAGGATTGAAGTGAATCACAGCACAGTAAGGGGCAGTGGATATTCAAGGATTGAAGTGAATCACAGCAGAGTAAGGGGCAGTGGATATTCGAGGATGAAGTGAATCACAGCAGAGTAAGGGGCAGAGGATATTCGAGGATTGAAGTGAATCACAGCAGAGTATGGGGCAGTGGATATTCGAGGATTGAAGTGAATCACAGCAGAGTATGGGGCAGTGGATATTCAAGGTTTGAAGTGAATCACAGCACAGTAAGGGGCAGTGGATATTCAAGGATTGAAGTGAATCACAGCAGAGTAAGGGGCAGTGGATATTCGAGGATGAAGTGAACCACAGCAGAGTAAGGGGCAGTGCATATTTGAGGATTGAAGTGAATCACAGCAGAGTAAGGGGCAGTGGATATTCGAGGATGAAGTGAACCACAGCAGAGTAAGGGGCAGTGCATATTTGAGGATTGAAGTGAATCACAGCAGAGTAAGGGGCAGTGGATATTCAAGGATTGAAGTGAATCACAGCAGAGTAAGGGGCAGTGGATATTCAAGGATTGAAGTGAATCACAGCAGAGTAAGCGGCAGTGGATATTCAAGGATTGAAGTGAATCACAGCAGAGTAAGGGGCAGTGGATATTCGAGGATTGAAGTGAATCACAGCAGAGTAAGGGGCAGTGGATGTTCGAGGATTGAAGTGAATCACAGCAGAGTAAGCGGCAGTGGATATTCAAGGATTGAAGTGAATCACAGCAGAGTAAGGGGCAGTGGATATTCAAGGATTGAAGTGAATCACAGCAGAGTAAGGGGCAGTGGATATTCAAGGATTGAAGTGAATCACAGCAGAGTAAGGGGCAGTGGATATTCGAGGATTGAAGTGAATCACAGCAGAGTAAAGGGCAGTGGATATTCAAGGATTGAAGTGAATCACAGCAGAGTAAGGGGCAGTGGATATTCAAGGATTGAAGTGAATCACAGCAGAGTAAGGGCAGTGGATATTCGAGGATTGAAGTGAATCACAGCAGAGTAAGGGGCAGTGGATATTCAAGGATTGAAGTGAATCACAGCAGAGTAAGGGGCAGTGGATATTCAGGGATTGAAGTGAATCACAGCAGAGTAAGGGGCAGTGGATATTCAAGGATTGAAGTAGATCACAGCAGAGTAAGGGGCAGTGGATATTCAAGGATTGAAGTAGATCACAGCAGAGTAAGGGGCAGTGGATATTCGAGGATTGAAGTGAATCACAGCAGAGTGAGGGGCACTGGATATTCGAGGATTGAAGTGAATGACAGCAGAGTAAGCGGCAGTGGATATTCAAGGGTTGAAGTGAATCACAGCAGAGTAAGGGGCAGTGGATATTCGAGGATTGAAGTGAATCACAGCAGAGTGAGGGGCACTGGATATTCGAGGATTGAAGTGAATCACAGCAGAGTAAGGGGCAGTGGATATTCAAGGATTGAAGTAGATCACAGCAGAGTAAGGGGCAGTGGATATTCAAGGATTGAAGTAGATCACAGCAGAGTAAGGGGCAGTGGATATTCGAGGATTGAAGTGAATCACAGCAGAGTGAGGGGCATTGGATATTCGAGGATTGAAGTGAATGACAGCAGAGTAAGGGGCAGTGGATATTCGAGGATTGAAGTGAATCACAGCAGAGTAAGGGGCAGTGGATATTCAAGGATTGAAGTGAATTACAGCAGAGTAAGGGGCAGTGGATATTCGAGGATTGAAGTGAATCACTGCAGAGTAAGCGGCAGTGGATATTCAAGGATTGAAGTGAATCACAGCAGAGTAAGGGGCAGTGGATATTCGAGGATTGAAGTGAATCACAGCAGAGTAAGCGGCAGTGGATATTCAAGGATTGAAGTGAACCACAGCAGAGTAAGGGGCAGTGGATATTCGAGGATTGAAGTGAATCACAGCAGAGTAAGGGGCAGTGGATATTCGAGGATTGAAGTGAATCACAGCAGAGTAAGGGGCAGTGGATATTTGAGGATTGAAGTGAATCACAGCAGAGTATGGGGCAGTGGACATTCAAGGATTGAAGTGAATCACAGCAGAGTAAGGGGCAGTGGATATTCGAGGATTGAAGTGAATCACAGCAGAGTAAGGGGCAGTGGATATTCGAGGATTGAAGTGAATCACAGCAGAGTAAGGGGCAGTGCATATTTGAGGATTGAAGTGAATCAGAGCAGAGTAAGGGGCAGTGGATATTCGAGGATTGAAGTGAATCAGAGCAGAGTAAGGGGCAGTGGATATTCGAGGATTGAAGTGAATCACAGCAGAGTAAGGGGCAGTGCATATTTGAGGATTGAAGTGAATCACAGCAGAGTAAGGGGCAGTGGATATTCAAGGATTGAAGTGAATCACAGCAGAGTAAGGGGCAGTGGATATTCAAGGATTGAAGTGAATCACAGCAGAGTAAGGGGCAGTGGATATTCAAGGATTGAAGTGAATCACAGCAGAGTAAGGGGCAGTGGATATTCGAGGATTGAAGTGAATCACAGCAGAGTAAGGGGCAGAGGATATTCGAGGATTGAAGTGAATCACAGCAGAGTAAGGGGCAGTGGATATTCGGGGATTGAAGTGAATCACAGCAGAGTAAAGGGCAGTGGATATTCGAGGATAGAAGTGAATCACAGCAGAGTAAGGGGCAGTGGATATTCAAGGATTGAAGTGAATCACAGCAGAGTAAGGGGCAGTGGATATTCGGGGATTGAAGTGAATCACAGCAGAGTGAAGGGCAGTGGATATTCGAGGATAGAAGTGAATCACAGCAGAGTAAGGGGCAGTGGATATTCGAGGATTGAAGTGAATCACAGCAGAGTAAAGGGCAGTGGATATTCGAGGATAGAAGTGAATCACAGCAGAGTAAGGGGCAGTGGATATTCAAGGATTGAAGTGAATCACAGCAGAGTAAGGGGCAGTGGATATTCGAGGATTGAAGTGAATCACAGCAGAGTAAAGGGCAGTGGATATTCGAGGATAGAAGTGAATCACCCCAGAGTAAGGGGCAGTGGATATTCAAGGATTGAAGTGAATCACAGCAGAGTAAGCGGCAGTGGATATTCAATGATTGAAGTGAATCAGAGCAGAGTAAGGGGCAGTGGATATTCGGGGATTGAAGTGAATCACAGCAGAGTAAGGGGCAGTGGATATTCGAGGATTGAAGTGAATCACAGCAGAGTAAGGGGCAGTGGATATTCATGGATTGAAGTGAATCACAGCAGAGTAAAGGGGCAGTGGATATTCAAGGATTGAAGTGAATCACAGCAGAGTAAGTGGCAGTGGATATTCGAGGATTGAAGTGAATCACAGCAGAGTAAAGGGGCAGTGGATATTCAAGGATTGAAGTGAATCACAGCAGAGTAAGGGGCAGTGGATATTCGAGGATTGAAGTGAATCACAGCAGAGTAAGGGGCAGTGGATATTCGAGGATTGAAGTGAATCACAGCAGTGTAAAGGGGCAGTGGATATTCAAGGATTGAAGTGAATCACAGCAGAGTAAGGGGCAGTGGATATTCAAGGATTGAATGAATCACAGCAGAGTAAAGGGCAGTGGATATTCGAGGATTGAAGTGAATCACAGCAGAGTAAGGGGCAGTGGATATTCAAGGATTGAAGTGAATCACAGCAGAGTAAGGGGCAGTGGATATTCAAGGATTGAAGTGAATCACAGCAGAGTAAGGGGCAGTGGATATTTAATGATTGAAGTGAATCACAGCAGAGTATGTGGCGGTGGATATTCAAGGATTGAAGTGAATCACAGCAGAGTAAGGGGCAGTGGATATTCAAGGATTGAAGTGAATCACAGCAGAGTATATGGCAGTGGATATTCGAGGATTGAAGTGAATCACAGCGGAGTAAGGGGCAGTGGATATTCGAGGATTGAAGTGAATCACAGCAGAGTAAGGGGCAGTGGATATTCAAGGATTGAATGAATCACAGCAGAGTAAAGGGCAGTGGATATTCAAGGATTGAAGCGAATCACAGCAGAGTAAGGGGCAGTGGATATTCAAGGATTGAAGTGAATCACAGCAGAGTAAGGGGCAGTGGATATTCGAGGATTGAAGTGAATCACAGCAGAGTAAGGGGCAGTGGATATTCGAGGATTGAAGTGAATCACAGCAGAGTAAGGGGCAGTGGATATTTGAGGATTGAAGTGAATCACAGCAGAGTATGGGGCAGTGGACATTCAAGGATTGAAGTGAATCACAGCAGAGTAAGGGGCAGTGGATATTCGAGGATTGAAGTGAATCACAGCAGAGTAAGGGGCAGTGGATATTCGAGGATTGAAGTGAATCACAGCAGAGTAAGGGGCAGTGCATATTTGAGGATTGAAGTGAATCAGAGCAGAGTAAGGGGCAGTGGATATTCGAGGATTGAAGTGAATCAGAGCAGAGTAAGGGGCAGTGGATATTCGAGGATTGAAGTGAATCACAGCAGAGTAAGGGGCAGTGCATATTTGAGGATTGAAGTGAATCACAGCAGAGTAAGGGGCAGTGGATATTCAAGGATTGAAGTGAATCACAGCAGAGTAAGGGGCAGTGGATATTCAAGGATTGAAGTGAATCACAGCAGAGTAAGGGGCAGTGGATATTCAAGGATTGAAGTGAATCACAGCAGAGTAAGGGGCAGTGGATATTCGAGGATTGAAGTGAATCACAGCAGAGTAAGGGGCAGAGGATATTCGAGGATTGAAGTGAATCACAGCAGAGTAAGGGGCAGTGGATATTCGGGGATTGAAGTGAATCACAGCAGAGTAAAGGGCAGTGGATATTCGAGGATAGAAGTGAATCACAGCAGAGTAAGGGGCAGTGGATATTCAAGGATTGAAGTGAATCACAGCAGAGTAAGGGGCAGTGGATATTCGGGGATTGAAGTGAATCACAGCAGAGTGAAGGGCAGTGGATATTCGAGGATAGAAGTGAATCACAGCAGAGTAAGGGGCAGTGGATATTCGAGGATTGAAGTGAATCACAGCAGAGTAAAGGGCAGTGGATATTCGAGGATAGAAGTGAATCACAGCAGAGTAAGGGGCAGTGGATATTCAAGGATTGAAGTGAATCACAGCAGAGTAAGGGGCAGTGGATATTCGAGGATTGAAGTGAATCACAGCAGAGTAAAGGGCAGTGGATATTCGAGGATAGAAGTGAATCACCCCAGAGTAAGGGGCAGTGGATATTCAAGGATTGAAGTGAATCACAGCAGAGTAAGCGGCAGTGGATATTCAATGATTGAAGTGAATCAGAGCAGAGTAAGGGGCAGTGGATATTCGGGGATTGAAGTGAATCACAGCAGAGTAAGGGGCAGTGGATATTCGAGGATTGAAGTGAATCACAGCAGAGTAAGGGGCAGTGGATATTCATGGATTGAAGTGAATCACAGCAGAGTAAAGGGGCAGTGGATATTCAAGGATTGAAGTGAATCACAGCAGAGTAAGTGGCAGTGGATATTCGAGGATTGAAGTGAATCACAGCAGAGTAAAGGGGCAGTGGATATTCAAGGATTGAAGTGAATCACAGCAGAGTAAGGGGCAGTGGATATTCGAGGATTGAAGTGAATCACAGCAGAGTAAGGGGCAGTGGATATTCGAGGATTGAAGTGAATCACAGCAGTGTAAAGGGGCAGTGGATATTCAAGGATTGAAGTGAATCACAGCAGAGTAAGGGGCAGTGGATATTCAAGGATTGAATGCATCACAGCAGAGTAAAGGGCAGTGGATATTCGAGGATTGAAGTGAATCACAGCAGAGTAAGGGGCAGTGGATATTCAAGGATTGAAGTGAATCACAGCAGAGTAAGGGGCAGTGGATATTCAAGGATTGAAGTGAATCACAGCAGAGTAAGGGGCAGTGGATATTCAATGATTGAAGTGAATCACAGCAGAGTATGTGGCGGTGGATATTCAAGGATTGAAGTGAATCACAGCAGAGTAAGGGGCAGTGGATATTCAAGGATTGAAGTGAATCACAGCAGAGTATATGGCAGTGGATATTCGAGGATTGAAGTGAATCACAGCGGAGTAAGGGGCAGTGGATATTCGAGGATTGAAGTGAATCACAGCAGAGTAAGGGGCAGTGGATATTCAAGGATTGAATGAATCACAGCAGAGTAAAGGGCAGTGGATATTCAAGGTTTGAAGTGAATCACAGCAGAGTAAGGGGCAGTGGATATTCAAGGATTGAAGCGAATCACAGCAGAGTAAGGGGCAGTGGATATTCAAGGATTGAAGTGAATCACAGCAGAGTAAGGGGCAGTGGATATTCAAGGATTGAAGTGAATCACAGCAGAGTAAGGGGCTGTGGATATTCAAGGATTGAAGTGAATCACAGCAGAGTAAGGGGCAGTGGATATTCAAGGATTGAAGTGAATCACAGCAGAGTAAGGGGCAGTGGATATTCGAGGATTGAAGTGAATCACAGCGGAGTAAGGGGCAGTGGATATTCGAGGATTGAAGTGAATCACAGCAGTGTAAGGGGCAGTGGATATTCAAGGATTGAAGTGAATCACTGCAGAGTAAAGGGGCAGTGGATATTCAGGGATTGAAGTGAATCACAGCAGAGTAAGTGGCAGTGGATATTCGAGGATTGAAGTGAATCACAGCAGAGTAAGGGGCAGTGGATATTCAAGGATTGAAGTGAATCACTGCAGAGTAAAGGGGCAGTGGATATTCAGGGATTGAAGTGAATCACAGCAGAGTAAGTGGCAGTGGATATTCAAGGATTGAAGTGAATCACTGCAGAGTAAAGGGGCAGTGGATATTCAGGGATTGAAGTGAATCACAGCAGAGTAAGTGGCAGTGGATATTCAAGGATTGAAATGAATCACAGCAGAGTAAAGGGGCAGTGGATATTCAAGGATTGAAGTGAATCACTGCAGAGTAAAGGGGCAGTGGATATTCAGGGATTGAAGTGAATCACAGCAGAGTAAGTGGCAGTGGATATTCAAGGATTGAAGTGAATCACTGCAGAGTAAAGGGGCAGTGGATATTCAGGGATTGAAGTGAATCACAGCAGAGTAAGGGGCAGTGGATATTCAAGGATTGAATGAATCACAGCAGAGTAAGGGGCAGTGGATATTCAAGGTTTGAAGTGAATCACAGCACAGTAAGGGGCAGTGGATATTCAAGGATTGAAGCGAATCACAGCAGAGTAAGGGGCAGTGGATATTCAAGGATTGAAGTGAATCACAGCAGAGTAAGTGGCAGTGGATATTCGAGGATTGAAGTGAATCACAGCAGAGTAAGGGGCAGTGGATATTCAAGGATTGAAGTGAATCACAGCAGAGTAAGTGGCAGTGGATATTCGAGGATTGAAGTGTATCACAGCAGAGTAAGGGGCAGTGGATATTCGAGGATTGAAGTGAATCACAGCAGAGTAAGGGGCAGTGGATATTCGAGGATTGAAGTGAATCACAGCAGAGTAAGGGGCAGTGGATATTCGAGGATTGAAGTGAATCACAGCAGAGTAAGGGGCAGTGGGTATTCGAGGATTGAAGTGAATCACAGCAGAGTAAGGGGCACTGTATATTCAAGGATTGAAGTGAATCACAGCAGAGTAAGGGGCAGTGGATATTCAAGGATTGAAGTGAATCACAGCAGAGTAAGGGGCGGTGGATATTCAATGATTGAAGTGAATCACAGCAGAGTAAGGGGCAGTGGATATTCGAGGATTGAAGTGAATCACAGCAGAGTAAGGGGCAGTGGATATTCAAGGATTGAAGTGAATCACAGCGGAGTAAGGGGCAGTGGATATTTGAGGTTTGAAGTGAATCACAGCAGAGTAAGGGGCAGTGGATATTCAAGGATTGAAATGAATCAGCAGAGTAAGGGGCAGTGGATATTTGAGGTTTGAAGTGAATCACAGCAGAGTAAGGGGCAGTGGATATTCAAGGATTGAAGTGAATCACAGCAGAGTAAGGGGCAGTGGATATTCAAGGATTGAAATGAATCAGCAGAGTAAGGGGCAGTGGATATTCGAGGATTGAAGTGAATCACAGCAGAGTAAGGGGCAGTGGATATTCAAGGATTGAAGTGAATCACAGCAGAGAATGGGGCAGTGGATATTCAAGGATTGAAGTGAATCACAGCAGAGTAAGGGGCAGTGGATATTCGAGGATTGAAGTGAATCACTGCAGAGTAAGGGGCAGTGGATATTCAAGGATTGAAGTGAATCACAGCAGAGTAAGGGGCAGTGGATATTCAAGGATTGAAGTGAATCACAGCAGAGTAAGGGGCAGTGGATATTCGAGGATTGAAGTGAATCACAGCAGAGTAAACGGCAGTGGATATTCAAGGATTGAAGTGAATCACAGCAGAGTAAGGGGCAGTGGATATTCAAGGATTGAAGTGAATCACAGCAGAGTAAGGGGCAGTGGATATTCGAGGATTGAAGTGAATCACTGCAGAGTAAGGGGCAGTGGATATTCGAGAATTGAACAAGTAGTTCAAAGGAAAAGCGGTATGGGTAGTCATGAAAATGAAGGTGGAAAGGGGAATTGGCAGTGGGAAGTTAAGGGGGTAGGGGACATGATGAGAGTGAGGAAATGCAGAAAGAACAGGGGATGGGAAGGTAGCCACTGAGGGCCACATTTTCCCACAACTCTTGCCTCAAATGCAGTCATTGATGACACTTTTCCTCACCACACCATTGCCACCTTCACCCTAAAGGAAAAAAAAAATAAAAACAAAGAAGCAGAAGGTGACAAATGTAGTTCAGGAGAGAGAAACAGCTGGAAAAAAAGAGGGACAGAAGCTGAAGATTCACAGGGAACAGATTCACATAGCAACACGAAGATAGCAGAGTAATAAGAGAGTAACCATATTCTCGTGTGCAATGCCACGGAAATGGTCCAGTAACATATTTAATGTACTTAAATAATGTAACTCAGGAAAATATCTTTAAGTAAATCAAGACAGTAGAACAAGCCCACCCGTTGCTTGCCTGAAAGTACTCATCCTGGGCCCACTGCAGCACATTCGAGTCTGGGCCCAATGGCATCCCCCATCTGTGCTTATCTTGCAATCTGAAGTAGCCTTGGTTTTGGCTGTTCTTCGTGTTACAGTTACACGTTGTGCTGCTTTCACTTTCACTAATCCCAGTAAATTGCACTGACTGTCAGAAAATGTCCTTAATCTGAATGTCTCACTGACACTCCATAACCATTCTGTTAAGTCTGTGTGTCCCAGTTAAGATTATTATAAATCACTGGACACAGGCCACAAGAATAACTTTAACAGGTCTTTACTATTCGGAGGACAGTGCTGAACTGCCCAGCAAGTCCCTACACAACACTTATATACCGGTGTGGTCACCACCGGTATTACAGTATACAGCAGCCAAGAGAAAGTAGTACATCTCTTAAGGTAGTTCTCTTAAGGTGGAACAGGTTACATACACCACAATCCTCCCTTTTTAGCTTAACAGTTATATCCCCATTTAACATAACATAATAATAACATATATATATACAACTTCATGCAAAACAGTTCAAAGATTCAGTCTCTGAGGAGGCCTCCTGATTCGAGATGGATAACGCCTTTCAGGGGTCTCTGATTCTCGTTGCTGGGGTGACTCATCTAGTTGGTCTCTTATGGATTGGACATCATCATCATCAGGTACATTCGCTTCTGAGGTAGATGCTTCAGGTTCATTAACTTCTTCCACGGTTGTCTCTGCCGTAACCATAGGTTCGACCCTTGTTCTCGATTCTACCAGTTGGTCAGCATGACGCCGTATTACATTTTCACCAATATCTACCGTGTACATCAGGGGTCCTTGTCTGGCCCGAATTTCTCGTTTTTATAGTCCCGAGCTAACACTGGTTGTCCTATTTCGAAACTCCGAGTGGTCTCGCTATTTATATGCTGGAACTGTTTGTTTTCAACTTCCCTCCGCACATTTGGTTTTAACAAGTCCAACCTGGACCGCAACCTCCTGTTATAGAACATCATGGCAGGACTTTGGTTTGTCACTGCATGAGTGGCGTTTCGATATGCCAGTAGGAATTTGTCCACCTTGTGTTATAGTGGGATCTGATCTTCGCTCATGGCCTTTATTGCTTTTTTGAACGTTTGTACAAATCTCTCGGCCAACCCGTTTGTAGCCGGATGATATGGGGCAGAGGTATGATGTTTCACCCCATTCTTCTTCATGAATTTCTGGAATTCTTCTGACACGAACTGCGGTCCGTTGTCTGAACATATTTGTTCTGGCAATCCATTTCTTGCAAATATCGTTCTTAGCACCGCGATCGTCTTTTCCGAGGTAGTGGTAGTCATCTTAATCACTTCTGGCCATTTAGAATGTGCGTCCACCGCAATTAAAAACATGGAGTCCATGAATGGACCAGCAAAGTCAATATGTACACATTGCCATGGGGTTGAAGGCCATTCCCATGGATGCAGCGGTGCAATCGGAGGTGCATTTTGCACTTTTTGGCACCCTGAGCAGCTTTTCATCAGATCCTCTATCTGTTGGTCGATACCCGGCCACCACACATAAGCCCTAGCAAGGCTTTTCATCTTGACTCCCCCCAGATGACCTTCATGCAGTTCCTTTAGAACTCTCTCTCTTAACTTAGGAGGAATAATCACCCTTGTTCCATACATCAATGTTCCTTGACAGACGGACAGCTGGTCTCGTCTTGCTGAGAATGCCGGTAACAGTGGATCACCATGTGCTGGCCATCCCTTCACTGTCACTTCGTAGACCCGGGACAGTGTCGGGTCATTCCTGGTTTCTCTTTCAATACTTGCATTGGTGACTGGCAAACATTCGATGATGGTCGAGTGAAATAACTCAACAGGGTCAACCGTCGGTGCCTCCTCCTCTGTAGGTAGTGGCAGGCGCGACAGCCCATCAGCATTACCATGCTGCTTTGTACCTTTGAATTTGATCTGATATTGATGTGCCCCTAGGAAAAGGGACCATCTCTGGAGTCTCTGTGCTGTCATCACCGAAACACCCTTCTTAGGGTTAAAAATGGATACCAACGGCTGGTGGTCTGTCAGACGTGTAAACTTTTGGCCCTGCAGGTAATGATTAAACTTCCTTACTCCCCACACAAGGCTGAGAGCCTCCCTATCTATCTGAGCATAGTTGCGCTCAGTGGAGGTCAATGATCTGGATGCGAACGCGACTGGCCTCTCCAGGCCATTTGGCAACTTGTGTGAGAGTACTGCCCCAATACAATATGGAGAAGCATCACAAGCCAAACGAATAGGCAGCGTTGGGTTGAAGTGAGCCAACACTTCCTCTGAGGTGATCAATGCCTTGCTTTTGCGAAAGGCCCTCTTACAGTCCTCGCTCCACTTCCATGGTACTCCCTTCTGCAAAAGAGCGTTCAGCGGGTGCAGCACCGTGGATAAATTTGGCAGAAACTTATGGTAATAGTTAATCAACCCTAGGAACGACCTCAACTGGGATACATTATCCGGAGCGGGAGCCTTCACAACAGCTTCGATCTTGTCAGGAGACTTATGAAGCCCCTCCTGGTCAATGACATGACCACAGTACGAGATCCGCTTCTGAAAGAACTCACATTTCTGGCGATTAACTCGAAGTCCATATTCTTTCAATCTGGTGAGCACCAGTTCCAAATTTGCAAGGTGTTCCTCGTCATCATCTCCTGTAATCAAAATATCGTCCAGGTAACATTGTGTGCCTGGAATTCCCTGTAATACCTGCTCCATGGCCCTCTGCCAAATTGCTGGAGCCGATGCCACTCCAAAAACCAGTCTATTATACCGGTACAAGCCTCTATGCGTGTTGATCGTGAGATACTGGCGTGACTCTTCCTCAACTTCCATCTGTAAGTACGCCTGCGCCAGGTCTATCTTGGTGAAGTGTTTCCCGCCAGACAACGAAGCGAAGATATCCTCAATCCGCGGAAGCGGATACTGCACCGTGTGAAGCATCGGATTAACAGTGATCTTGAAATCTCCACAGATGCGAACCTTCCCCGGTTCCCCCGGCTTGTTGCTCGATGAACGCTTCATGACGGGAACAATGGGCGTGGCCCACTCACTCCAGTCTACCTTAGACAGTACTCCTGAACGTTGTAGCCCTTCCAGCTCAGCTTCCACAGCAGGTCGTATCGCATAAGGGACCGGTCTGGCTTTGAAAAATTTCGGGTTTGCATGTTCTTCAACCTTGATGTTTGCCGTAATTCCTCTCAGTGTTCCCAGTCCCTGTTGGAACACCTCTTTAGCATCGTCCAATATTCTGGACAATCGTTTAGGTTTGACATCTTTTTTACCGGAATCTACCGTTAGTGCTTTTAAGGAATGCCAGTCCATATTTATTTTCCTAATCCACTCCCGTCCCAGTAGTGGTGGACCTCCCTCAGGTAGCACATATAAGTCCATTCCTCAGCTTTCTTTGCCCTTGTGGACCACCTTTACCTCTATCTTCCCGATGGGGTATACTCTTTGCCACGTGTATGTTTTCAATACAATCTCCGTATCCCGTAGGGGAATATGTGGGAATAACCTTTTGTAATCTTGCTTATTCATGACCGTCAATGCCGATCCAGTGTCCAATTCCATCTTCACTTGGACTCCTGCTATCTGAAGTGTGACCCAAATTGTTTGGAGGTCTGCTTCCTTACCAACATTGTGTACTCTTAGACTACCCAGTTCATTACTGCTGGCGTCTGAATCTGACTTCTGTTCGTTCGAACTGTTCTCTGTCACCTTGTGTACCTTTCTGTACTTTTCCTGCGGTGACTTTTTGTTGCTGGTCTTCTTTCCTGACCGGCATACTTTAGCTATGTGACCAAGCCTGCCACATTTTCTGCATTCCTGATTTTTGAACCAGCACTGGTTCTGATCGTGTGTTGTCTTTCCACAACGATAACATTTTACTGTATCCAAGACCATTTGATTGGTGCAGAGTTCCGGTGACCGTAGCTGCATTTCCGCCGTGCCTCTCGCTGCGGCTTCGTGCGATGCTGCAATAGTGACAGATTTATCAAGCGTAAGATCATTCTCCTCAAGCAGTCGCTTTTGTGTTCCTTCTTTTAACAATCCACACACAAATTTATCTCTCAGCGCATCTGCTAGTCCTTTTCCAAACTGACAGTGCTTTGCTAGCTTACACAGTTCAATAAAAAATTCAGCGTTGCTTTCGTCTTTCAGCTGCGTTCTTCTGTAAAATTTAAATTGTTCCGCTATCATCAGCGGTGTGGGGTTTAAATGATTTTTCAGGACAGTAACAATATTCGCGAAAGTCTGATCCGCCGGTTTATTTGGTGATAGAAGGTGCTTCAATAGCCCGTATGTCTTCGCACCCATTGAGCTTAATAAGGTTAGTGCTTTCTCATCATCTGGTACCTTATTTGCTTTACAATAAACTTCCATGCGTTCTACATACGTGGTCCAATCTTCGATATCGTTATCAAAGGTATTAATGTTCCCATGTTTAGGCATCCTTGCAAGTTTTTTAAATTTTTCTTTTTCTCAAAATGGCGGCTTCCCGCGCTTGTCTTCTTCCCCCGCCTACTAAAATGGCGGCTTCCCGCGCTTGGCGGTCTTTCCCGCGCTCGTCTTCTTCCCCCGCCGACTACAATGGCGGATTCCCGCGTTTGCCTTCTTCCCCCGCTGGCTGCAATGGCGATTGCCGTGCTGCTGCCGTTCTCGCCTCCCCAGCGGTTCTCAATTCCCCGACGCTGCTTTGCCTCGCAGCCCCGCTTGCAGCCCGGTCCTTTACACCGGCTGCGTTTGAGTTCTCCGCGGCTCTCGTGCCTTAAGCTGCCCCAGTCGCTGCGCCTCTCGGCCTCGATTGCAGCCCGGCCCTTTTTACCGGCCGTGGTCGAGTTCTGCACCCTTTTTCCTCCGTTTTCCCTCCCCCACTCCACAGTCAACGCGGCCGACTTTCTGCTCGTGTCGCTGATCGGCTTACCCACCACCGTGGTAGAAGGGATGATCACTGCCTGTCACTGATGGAGGGCTTCGTGGTCAGAATTTTTTTTTTAACCCGGGTTCTCGATGCCTCCCGTGCGATGGTGCTCAGCAGGATGATGAGGGCGGATGCCTCTTCTCGACGCCCGTTCTGAGGACGAAGCTGCCTTGGATGTAAAACTGCCACAGGGTAAGATCGGACTCGTCGCCACTGTTAAGTCTGTGTGTCCCAGTTAAGATTATTATAAATCACTGGACACAGACCACAAGAATAACTTTAACAGGTCTTTACTATTCGGAGGTCAGGGCTGAACTGCCCAGCAAATCCCTACACAACACTTATATACCGGTGTGGTCACCACCGGTATTACAGTATACAGCAGCCAAGAGAAAGTAGTACATCTCTTAAGGTAGTTCTCTTA